>NW_022103906.1:97313679-97331789 GCF_000313985.2 Echinops telfairi | reverse complement strand
CCATGGGGATGAGCAGAGGGGTAGACCAAGACCATGGGAATGAGCAGAGGAGTAGACCAAGACCATGGGGACGAGCAGAGAAGTAGACCAAGACCATGAGGCAGAGTGGTGGGCTTCCCTGCCCATGAAACCATAAAGAGGCTAAGGGACCACATGCTGGAGAGGCTGAGGACCAAAGAGAGACATACCTGCCAGCCTGACTGAGAGGAGGCTTTGATGACAAATCCTTGACATCTTTTAACCCTGAGATAAGCTTCCTCAATAGAGCCCACAATCGTGAAGACCATGCTCGTCTCCACGGTCTGCTAGTTTTGTGGGGTCATTGCGAAGAGTTGTTGAGCCCAGCAGAGAAGTGGTGTGTGTGGGAGGCTGGCTGGCATCAGCATTAATGAGGTTGGAGAACAGAGGCACTTCGGACCTCTGGCTGGGATGGCAGGCATCAGGCTGGTGTGGAGCGGGCTTCTCCTTCCCCCTACAGAAGCTGGAGGAGCTCAGATGTGTTCCCATAGTACCACTTCCTCATGAGGGATGGCTGTAAAAAGCTCGTCACAATAGCTGGCATGTCACAGGTACCCGGCAACCCTCTGTCACTGTTTCCATCCCTCATGATGATCCGTGGACCATGTGGACCTTGAGTGATCTCTCTCTAGGAGCGGGAATGGGAAGAGAAAAGCCCAGGTGTTAGCTGTCTCCAGGCAGGGCCCCGAGCACGGGGGAGCAGGACCCCGATGGGGACACTGCAGAAGATGGCTGGGAGGGTCTGAGAGGAGCGGACTATGGGCAGGGGCGGGATGGGGTAAGGGAAGCAGAAATGACTTCCTGTTGTCCACAGACACCAGGCAAGAACGGAAACAACTCAACCTTTCATTGAGCACCTTCTAAACGCCTGACCTTCTTCTCGGCCTTTCAGAGATTTTCTGATGCTGTGGGGGGGAGCAGGGAACGCTGCCCCTGGTTTCCCCATCCACGTGGTACAGACGGGCAAATGGGCGCTGCAAGTTCCAGTTGGAGCCAGCTCTCTCGCACATGCTCCCTAGGGCACAGCAGGTTCACTGGGATCAGGGGGCCAGAGTGTGAAGTCTCACATCGGGTCCTGCCCGGCCAGCCAGCCCTCCCTCCACCGTCCTCTGCCACGACCTTCTCGGCCCCTTGCACTCCCAAGTTCAGAACTAAAGAGTTCACCAGGCTCCTTCCTACACTCCAACTCTCAGTTCACCTCTCCCCACTTCCCCCCACATCCTGGTTTTCCTAACAAATAATATCTTGTTGTGTTGTTGGTGAAAGCGTACCCATTGGATTAGGCTTCCTTTGAACCGTTTCCACACCTGTTGTGTAGGTTACATTTTTCATAGTGTGGCTGTCGGTCGACAGTCTCCTGGTTTCCTCTCTGGGTGCTCGTTTTGATGGATCTACTTCTGCCTAGCCCTCGATGTCTCTGCTTTGCCCTAGGGCACGTGTTGACTGGCCTCTTTTTACAGGAGTTCAGTTTACGGCGATCCTGTTTGTTTTATGATCCAATCTGTTATTAACGGAATGGTGCCTCCGGGCGTGGTTTTCAGCTCCCGGGTTAAAGAAGTCTACCAGTGACAGTACCAGGGCATCCTCAGTCTCACCCAGGCCAGCAGTTTCGGTCTTCTTTAAGAATTTGAGTCTCGTCCTGCAGTTTCCGCTCATCCCCGTAGGGCCACCCCTGTGTCCCGGGTCAGAATGGTGGCTTGCGTTCACCGCTGCCATCGTGTATGTCTGGTTTCAGGATCTCGGAGGACGTGGTTTGTGGGGGCTACTAGGCAAGTAGAGAACTTCTCTGAATCTTTGGCTTCCTTTCTTCCTTTCTTTTTAATTTCAGATCATCATATTGGGGGCTTACAGCTCTGATCACTTTCCATACATCAATTGCGTCAAGCAGATTTGTACCTGTGGCTTCCTGTTTTTCTCCCTGCAGATGCTTAGGGACAAACCTCCGATGGCCCCTGTATCTTGGGTGGTCTCTCAAAGCCTAGGTATCTGCTTTGGCAGGGCCCTCCCCCGGCCCGCCCCTCCATCTTTCCTACTTCGGGAAACAGTGGAAGACCCTCGGAAAGGAAGGAAACACTGAGGATGTCTCCATATGAATCGACTTTGAAAGCCTAAGCCAGAGACAAAACGACAGAGGCGTGCACAGTCCCGTGGACAGGAAATACCTAGAACAGGGCAGGTCCGGGGCTAGGAAGCAGAGCAGACGTTTCCAGCGCTGGGGCAGCGGTGTTGGGTCCGGAGTCTCTGCTTGTGGGGATGAAAAGTCCCGCCGTAGAGAATAAGGACCGTTGTGCAACAGAGTCCACGCACTTCATGCCATTGAACTAGTCCTTGAAAGCCATCAAGTTGGTAAGCTTTGTTGTCTATTTTCAACATAATTTTTTTATAAAGAAAGCCAAAGGGAAGAACTGCCTTGCAGAACAATAAAGGAGATTCATGGCTCACTCGAGTCGAAAGCCCAGCCTTGGTCATATGGAGGTGTGGTCTGAGGGGCGCTAGGCCCCGTTCTGCACAGCTCTCTGGGTTCTGCTTCCTCTGGGGACTGACGTTGTCCTCTGTGGGCGACAGATGCTTCTCTCTGCTCCTGGGACCAATGCTTCCTTCCTGACCGGCATCTCCCATCGCACTGACCCCAGGACAGGACTCGTAGGGGGGTATCACGTGGACCTAACACAGCCCCGTCTCTCAAGATAAAGAAGCTGATAAAGCTGAACTGGTCTCCCATGCTCCAGGTCTCCCTTCTGGCTCTGTGACAGTGCAGAGAGGTGCATGCTGCCAGCACTCGGCGGAGATGGTCATCACGAGTGATGACGCATGAGTATGGCTACTCCTGGGCACACCAAGACCTGCTCCTCAGGTGTGACGCGACCTGGGGAGGGTCGCGGCTGACAACCAGAGCAGCCGTGAGACTCTTGGTCCATTGGTTGACCCCACGGAGATGGAGCCTCTGTTGGACTGGGGATTACGCACTGGACACCGGGCGAGACAGGGGCAAAGCAGGTGAGGGCTCAGGAGGCACAGTGTGGTGGAGACAGAGGAGCTCACAGAGAACTGGATTCAAGGAACTGGGAATGGAGGGGAGCTGCTGAGTG
Source organism: Echinops telfairi (assembly GCF_000313985.2). Lineage (NCBI taxonomy): Eukaryota > Metazoa > Chordata > Mammalia > Afrosoricida > Tenrecidae > Echinops > Echinops telfairi. Next base: position 97,328,682 of record NW_022103906.1, on the reverse strand, counting down.
CCCGAGGGGCCAGAAAAGAGCGAAGCCACTACTGGGGCAGGCGAGGGCTCCCGAGGAGGTGCACTGGGCATTCTACCCCTAACCTCTGGCCCTGCCAATCTGAGCCGTAGGCAGGATGGGGATTAGCAACTTCATGACGTTAAGAAGTTTGTAGATTTCTCGAGACCACAGAAGTAGAAGGCAGCAGAGGTGAAGTGGTGGAGGGGTGACATCAAGCCATATTTTTGCCCCAGAATCTGCAACCTTCCCAACAGAAAGACTGGATTCTTTCTGTCCTCTGACAGTCTCCCTTCCCCAGGCAATCAAGCTGGATCCACTGCCCGAATCCTACTCAAAACGGTTCACTCATTTCATCCAATCACTGTAACTCTCATCTGGATCACCTTCCTGCCCCACCTGTGTTGGTGCCAAATGCTCCCAAGTGTCCTCCCTGCCCAACCCTGGCCTGACTGTCACCCACAGTCCACCCAGCAGTGCCTGGGGTGTCTAGAACCCTAAAGTAAACCAGGGCTCTCCTCCGTTTAAAACGTCCCAATGGCTTTATTGATGGGTGAAACCCAAACTCCTTCTAAGGTTTTACCCAAATCCACAGGGCCTGGACCAGCCTGCCTCTCCAGCGTCGTCTCCTGTCCTCACAGTTCCCCAAATGCCCAACCTTTCCTTCTCCCTTAGGGCCTCTGGGTGCACTAGCTGCTCCTTCTGACTCTTTCCTCGGATCGGCTCATGGCTGCGTGTTCCTGTCTCTCAGAACGCAGCTCGTAGAGGCCCTTCCTGACTGACTGACTGACTGGCTGACATCATAAAAGAATGCAAAGGAAGCCCCATTCGCCCTCTCCCACGCTCCCTCAATGTTAGCATCGTCCACAGCGATAGCACTTTGAAACCAAGAGCGTGCCCCTGCTAAGACCCCTAGAGCTTAGTTAGAGGCTACAGGCATACATGCACTCCTCTGGACATGGCACATGTCTGTCTGCGTGTTGATCTATGGAGTTTTACCACATGTGTAGGCTTTGGTAGCCACTCTCAGAATCAAAATGCTCAACCACATCAGGACAAGGCTCCCTTGTGTTAATCCTTTTATAACCACACTCACTCAGCCCGCCCCTTCCATCATGGCCCAGTAGCGAGCACTAATTCGGTTTCCCTATCTACAATGAACCTAATCTTGCATACATGGCTCCTGGTAGAAGGTGCCACTTTGACATGTGACAGTCGTGTTCGATGCACACATGTTCATACGCTCACGTCAGTTCGTGGTCCTGCAGTGGCTCCCACGATGGTTTGCACGGGGATCTTTCACACATCGGCAGGGTCACCCATGGTGGAAGAGGGGTTCGGTGATCTCCTTCCGAAAACGAGGCAATGAGAATCCTACAGAGTCTGGATCGTAAAACCCTGATCAAACCTGCTACTAATACTGTACCAAGTAAGCAAGTTGCAACTCGTGTTGGTGTTTTTGTTGTTAGCCAGTATCACAGCAACCCCATGCACAATACAAGCCAGCCCCACCTCTGTTGTGATGCCCAAGCCCATCATTGTAGCCACTGGGTCTGCCCATCTCCCGCAGGTCTTCCTCCACTTCACAGACCAGTGTAAGGATGATCTGGCTAGGCCCCTGCGTGTAGTCACTGTTTGTGTTGTTGAAAAGGGGTATCTGCAATGAAGAAGTCATCGGTCTCGCAGCGCTCTCATTCGGTCTTCAGCTTTATTTCTTACACAAACACCCTATTGTCCAACTACGGACCCTGCTGTTTGGGTTCCAGGTTTTGAATTCTAATCGTGGGTAAATATTAAGTGCATGTCGACTGCATGCTTGGTCAATCTCAGACCGACGCTGCTGGTAGACTTCTTCAGTTTCCTCTCCGTGAGTTCGTGTGGACAACAGCTGTCTTAACTGGACTCCCATGGAAAGGTGTGGTGGCCCCTCTCATGGGCAGCACCGTGCTTCGGGAAGGACGGAGGATCTCAAAATCATCTTCTCGGTGATGAGTGACATTCCTAGCGCGGCCACCGCATGATTGCCCGATTCAAAACCAGTGAGCCCAACTGATCATTTCAGCTCACGAACGCCTAGGACAGCAATCTGTATGCATTCTGTTTCATTAAAAAATAACTTTTATCTTAAAAAAATTAATAGTTTAATTGACATATAATCCACATGCCATACAATTCAAGAAGCCGGACTAGATGTAGAAGAATGGGCATCAGGATCAGAGGAGGACTAGACAAGAACCTGCAACACAGACAATAGATCAGCAGCGGTTCTCAACCTGTGGGTCGAGACCCTTTGGGGCTCGAACGGCCCTTTCACAGGAGTCGCCGATTCACAGCAGCAGCAAAATCACAGTAGATGAAGTAGCAACGAAAATAATGGTGGGGGGTCAGCACAACACGAGGAACTGTATGAAAGGGTCGTGGCACGAGGCTGGTTGAGAACCGCTGTGACAGAACCTTGTTCGGGGCCCAGGACATGGACTTGAAGCGCTTGCTGATGGAGAGCAGGGTCGTCAGTGTGGGCTACCTCTGAACAGAAGGGAAACATAAATCCCCACAACTGGACCAATAAGCAACATTGAGATACAGGTTGGGAAAGAGGGAAGTTGCTCAAGACTTCCTTTGCCTTGGGAAATGCTTATCAATGCTTCTGGAAGCCGCAGTTCCGACACAGAATGAATACATTGCTTTGAGTATGGCTACTGGATTCGACCTCTTTGGAGTGCTGGAAAAGAAAAGAAAAGATGGCGGCGTGCCTGATTCAAGGCACGCAACTGCCTCGTCTCTATGGACGATGGACGAAGAAGGGGGGCGGAAGAGCAGCCGTGTCTTTGAGGCACGGTGCTGGCAACAGGTGTCGAAGGCCCCACCAGCTGCCAGGAGGAGCAACCTGTGGTGGGAACGTGCAGGGAACGCTCGAGACTTCCTCTCAAGCACTCTGTAGGCGTGCTCGGGAGGGACGGGTCCCTGGAGGACACGGGATCGGTGGGAAAGAGGAAGGCTCTTGATGGGAAGGATGGACACAGTGCCTGCAGCAAGGGGCTCGTGGAAGGTAATGATTGTGAGGACAGCCAGGGACGAGGCGGCATTTTATTTCCTTCCACAGTGTCACGATGAGTGAGGGCACACACAGGCACACACACACACACACACACACACACACACACACACACACATGCACACACACGCCGTGTGAGTCTGAATAGTATCTTTACCGTGGTGTTTGCAGCTTCGCTCAGAAAATTCCAATCCCCAACGTGTTGTTGACAGCAGTCTTGTGATGCTTTCTCCTTGGGGCTGTCTTGGTCTCCCGTATCGAGAAGAAGGGGAAGGCTGCCCCATCTCAGGCTTGGTCTCAGAGTTCATCATGCTAGGCCGGCAGTTCTAAGCTTTGCTTCCGCTCGGAACCATGGGAAGGAAAGGCTGCTCCTGCTGTCCAGGGACCACACGCTGAGAACTGTGCCAGGCCCGGGAGGGGCCCTTCAGTCTGAAGATTCGTGTCTTCCGGTCCTGGAGAATTCCTTGTGTTCTTATAAACAGTCCCTTGTACTTGTGTATGTGTTTGTTTTCCCCTTCGGATGACTGGGAATGAAACTGTCCCCCCAGGAGAGGGGAGTTGTCGCTCTTTTCCGGCACCCGACTCCTCTCACCGCCACCGTGACTCTGCAGAACAGGGTAGAGCTGCTCCCTGTGGGTCTCCAAGACTAAGCTTTTTCCAGGGGTAGAGAGCCTCAGCTTTCCCCCAGGGGACGAGCAGCTGGTAGTTCCACACTGCTGACCTTGTGGTAAGCAGCTCAGTGTACGGCCCATGACTGCAAGAGAGCTTCTTTGTGGGTCACTCTTAGAAACCAGCAACCTGCTGGCCCCTCCCTCACTGCCGCCTTCCCTCGGTCCCTCAGGTCAGACAGGACCACAAGGGCCTCCCCTCCGCTGGAATTCCTCAGCGCCATCACCCGTACCTCGCCAGGGGCACAGCCCCAGGCAGCTGCACCATCTCCAGGGCCCAGAACTCAGTTGCCCGAGGGCCTGCACCAGTTTCAAGGGCTCCTGCAGGGAGGGGAGTTGGAGGAGCCTCCGGCCCCCATCCTTTCTGAAACCAGTGGGAATGTCACTTGAAGAGCAGGTTCAACAACAGACTGCACTTGTGGTCCTATCAGAGTAAATGATTAGTTAACATCTAGGGAGTGTTGACAGGAGCCGTGATGAGCAGTCTCCTGTGCCTGCCTGAGCGTGGTCCTCCTCACTTGCTGAGGGGAGGGGTGGGGAAGACAGCCAGAGGCTGGGGCCTGGGCTGGGGGGTGGCTGGAATCTAGGCTGGAGAGTCTGGGGTCCCTGCTGGCTGTGCTTTGCCTGAAGGGAAACGGGAATGGGCAGGACTCTCCTCCTCTCCACTGAAGATGAGGATTCAGGGAAAACCCACCTTCTCTGTGCGAGGCCGGGCCTTTGCCTGCAGTCCTCCTTCTCAGACCCCTTAAAGCAATGGCCATCAAGGTGGTGCCCATCCTGGCGACTGGACCTGCACTGGCGTAGAACTGTGCCCCACAGGGTTCCAAGGCTGGGAGCTGATGGGAGCAGATGGCCAGGCCTTCCTTCTGAGGGCCCTCTGGGTGGGCCTGGATGTCCGGGCTGTTAGTGGCCAAGTGTGTGAATCATTTGTCCCACCCAGGTACTCCTTAATACCCTTCTACACGGGACTACAGAGCATACACACAGACAGCAGCTAATTCCTCTCTGACCCCCACCGTTAGTCCATGCCAAGCCTCTTCTTCTTCCCAACGAGACTGAGTTCCACCCACCACAGCATCCTCCTGAGAGAGGGGCAGAGAATGTCCACCTGGGCCCTGAGACAGAGCCCCGGGTGCGGGGAGGCAGGATGAAGACAGGACACAGCCAGGGTGGTCTTCTAGTTCCAGGGCCAAATGTACCCATGAGAGAACAAGCCTGCTGGTAACATGACAGCTGTGTTGCGCCTCCTCATGCCTTGGTGTGAGGTCCACCAATCACAAAAGATCGATCCATCCATGCACCCTGGGAAAGCCTGGGGGAAAGAAGGACGGGGACAGAATCATGATAAGCACTTTCCATCATCGTGTGGGGTCCCGCACAGGGCGAACCTTTGTTGGTTCATCCATGCAAAATTATTTCTCTGTGCGATGTAGGAGCCTGAGTGGCGTAGTGGCTTCCACGTTGGTTTGCTAACCGTGAAGTCAGCAGTTGGAAACCACCAGCTGCTCTTCGGGGAAAAGATGAGGCTTTCTACTCCTGTAAATAGTTACCGTCTCCTACAACGGATTACAGTGAGGATTGCCCAGCTCCTTTTAATATAGCCAAACATTGAACTGTATGATCCATGAATTATATGTCAATACAACTTGTTTTCAAAAGCCTAGGGTCTTGGGCACCCCCGGGGGTTGTTCTAGCCTGCCCCACAGGGTCCTTCGGAGTTGGAATTGACTGGACAGCAGTGACCTCTGTGCAGTGTATTGGAAACCCTGTGGTTTCCAGGATGAACAAGGCAGGAGACACGTGTGGGCAACACACAACGCGATGCCACTTGATAAAACAATGAAGGGGTGGAGTCTAGCCTGTCAATCAGGTCACAGCTTGATTGATCCCTCCTTGTGGGCGTGGCCTTCTCCTACGGATTCTGGGAACTTCTTCTCTTCCTCCCTGGAGGCGGAACACACTCTCTCTGCTTCACTTTCCTGCTGTGGAGACACTCAGAGAGCTGGAGGAGCCAGGTGGAGACCCGGGCCAGCCCTGAGCTGCTTCCATGGGCACTGGATCTATAAGACTTTCCACCCACCGGCCTGTGGTCTTCCTGCATTCAGCATCATTGCATGTGCTGTGTGAGTCTAAAGAGGAATTTATGGACCGATATCTGACATATGGGCTAATATCAGAATTATGGACTTGATCTGGACTGGGCTGGGATGTTTTCTTAATATACAATTACTCTTGGGTATAAAAATCTCTCTTACACAGATATGAGTGTCTCTGGGTGTGTTTCTCCGGTCAACCTGGTCTAACACCACACGGAACACCCAGAGTCACAGACCCAAAGACGGGTGCATTGATGGGCAGTGCTGGGGGACCAGTGCCGCCGGTGGGGTGAAAGAGGGCTGCCTGGGGGATCAGGCAGCAGAAAGGAGGTTGTGGACCTGAAGCTGAGGAAGCAGAAGAGCCTCGTGTGGGACGTTCCAGAGCTGAGTTCGGGTAAAAGGACAAAGACTCTGAGAGACGGAGGATCTGTGACCTTGTTCTGGGGAGGATGGGAGCCCCTCAGGGCTCTGGAGAAGGTGCGGTGGTGGCAAGGGGGAAGCAGTGGGATTGGGGCAGAAGTGCAGCGAGACCAGCTCTTCTGAATCTGTCTCTTGAACCCAACGTCCTGGATGGCACAGACAGTTTGTGCTCAGCTATGAACCAAAATCCACCAGGCGGAGCTATGACCGAAAGGCTGAGCGATCTACTTCCAGAAGGTTCTACCTCCGGCAATGACCCTGACCCACATGGGGCTTTCCAGGGGTCCCAACGAACTCGGTGGCAGCAGATTTGGTCTGGAGTTGACCTTGGACCCGAGTGGTTTGAATTCAACTTTGCCCTGAGATGAATGTCTGATGGACAGACAACAGATAAGTGGGGGCGCCACAGAGGGAAGGCACAGACTTGATGCTGAATTGTGGCCGCAGTGCTTGTCTTGACGGAGATCTCTGGGAGCTGAGGGGAATGTGGAAACGGAGAAGGCTAGCCATGGACAGCAGTTCTTCCCAAATCCACCAGAGATCTTCAGGCCTCAGGACCCCTTGTAACGGCTCCCGGCCCCTGGGTGCTCCTACTCACTCTCTCTGCCCCTCCAGGCCCACCCTCATTCCACCAAATCACCATCATGACTAAGCAGCTCAGCCTCCCCACTCCATCTGCTCAGCCGGGGCTCCCCCTGCTCTCTGAGGCCCCCGGACGCACACGCTTCCTTCCGACTCTGTGCACAAGCTCTGTCTCTCGAGGGTCCTCGGATTGGACAACAGGGTGAGTAGCAGGTCTAGTTTGAGAGTCTTGGTTCTCTCCCAAAGCCGGCCTAGAACGGTTTGACTTCTGCCTTGGAGGGCAGGGCCATATCTCGCCTGGGTCAGCTTCACAGGCACGTGGAGAAGGGCTAGGGTCCAAGAGAATCCAAGCGTGGTGTTTGAAGCTGAAGGACAGGGCCGGGCACGGACCACAGCCTGCCAGCCAGTGACCCTCTGAGAACTCGCAGGGAGCCGAGATCCAGGCGGCGAGGCTGCTGAGTCCATGACGCAGAGGGAGGGATGCAGGAGGGATTCGGGCTGGCTCAGAATCCAGAGACAGGGTGCAGGTACCTGCCTCGGCCTCTGCAGTTTGGGAGCCAGCCCGGTGAAGAGCAGAGATGGACAGCCCCGGCTGCTGGCCCTCCCTCTCACAGCTCCGCCTGCACCAGGCCCAGCCCGAGCATCTGCTGCGCCTTGCCCATATCTCCAGGCCCAGGCCCAGGAGCAGCCACTCAGCATGGGGCCAGCACCCTGAGATCCCAGACTAGACTTTCCTGCTGGGCGCCTTGCCCGCGCTCTAGTGGGGAGACGTGTTTCATGGTGGCTCAGCGTACCGCCAGACTCTTCCCTAAACACGTTTCTCCATAGGGCGAACTAAGCTCTGTGTTTCCAGAGGCCCGGAGTCCCCAGGGCCCACCACGGGCCATTACCAGGAGCTAATGTGAGGGAAGCTTGTTAATATGCAAAAATGAGAGCCACGGATCCCAGAGGCCTGCGGGAAATGGCCGTCCTGCTGCACAGGGGGTGCTCCTAATTGGCCTGATTGCAATGCGGCACTGTGGCTGGGCACCCTCTCCTCCTTGCCATCCCAGAGGCCCCAGAGCTGAGCTGACTGAGCGGAGCTTTGGTAATGAGGTCGAGCATGTGATGGACGTAGTCGTGACCGAGGCTGGCGAATGACTTGGCTCTCTACGTACCTACGCACGTCACTTTGCTGGATGTGCAATGTGCTTGTCATCACAGGCTCAGACAAGCAAAACCAAGAGTGGATCTCTTCTGTCTCACGACAGCAGCCGGCAGCACCGCCTGCATTAGGAGCCCCTACTTCACTGTCTCCTCCATCCAGGCCTGCTCCCACTGCCCTGCCTCTCCACCGCCATCCATCTGGTTATGTCTCTGAGGTTACGTGGGAGGCCCCCGGGGGGTGCCAATGGCTGGTGCTTGGCCGCCCTGGGAAGGACTGACAGTGTGAACCCACTCCGTGAGGCACAGAAGAAAGACCTGGTGACCGTTCCACAAAGATTACAACCCAAATCTCATGGAATCCGTTCTACTCGGTAGGTAACACATGACGCATCATAAGTCGGAATTGATTCAAGAGTAAGGGGTTGACATCTGGTGGGAATGGCTACACACAGCCTCCCCACCCTTGTGTGCCGCATCCCACTGGGCACGGCCTTAAGCAAAACCCCCCAAAGCAACAGCAGAACAAGATAGGCTCGATGACACATATTGTAGCTGGAGTCTTACTGGCATGCTCCTATGAGCCTATCATGGGATTACTGTGTGTAGAGAGAAGGAAAGCACACACACACACACACACACACACACACACACACACACACTACCAGAGAGTCAATACCAATTACTAGTAAATCTACAACGGAGCAGAACTATCCCATAGGGGTTTTTGAGACTATAAATCTTTACTAGAACAAATAGCCTCCTTTTGCTCCAGCAGGACAGCTAGTGAGCTTGAACTGCCAACCTTGCAGTTAGCCATTGTGGTAGTTACATAATTTCATATCAACTTGAAGAATAGAGTGTAGGGGTGGAGTCTGGCCTGGTGATGTCTCCTTGTGGGGGTGGCCTTATCCTGGGGACCTCCCCCCCTCTCTCTGCCTTCCCCTTCCTGCTGCTGAGTCCCGAGGAGAGACCCAGGAGCCCTGTGATGCAGTCACCGCCATCGGATCCACAGGACTTTGCACCCACCAGCCTGTGATCTTCCTGCATTCTGCATCATTGCATGTGGCTGCGTGAGTCTGAAAAGGGATTTATGGACTAGTGTTGAACTTGGGGGCTAGTGAACTTACGGGCTTGATCTGAAACTGTCCTGGGAAGTTTGCTTGATATATAATCACTTCTTGATATAGAGCTCTGTCTTACATATGGATGAGTGCCTCTGGATTTGTTTCTCCAGTCACCCCGTCTAACACGGCAGCCCAGTGCATAACCTGCTGCGTCACCGGGAGACCTTGAGAGAGGGAAGGAGATAGTGAAATAAGCACAGTTACCCAAGGGCTGAGCAAAGCCGGCGTGATGAAGTGCAAGGAGGAAGGGAGAACTAGAGGCAAAAGGATGCTGCCTTTCCATGAGCGAGCACCTGCTCTCACCATGTTCTGGATCTAGCTTCTCCCGGCTGCGCTTGCCTCCGTGAATTTTCAACCCCCAAACAGAAATTGCCCAGAGTCTGACACTGTGTTGCTACCCTGAGCACCACGGTCTGCCAAATCCCAACAAGTGGAGCTTATTAGAAACCTGTGGCTGCTGCTGCTGGTGGAACGAGCACATTGGTATTATGCACTGGACACCCTACTCTCTTACTGCCCACTGAGACACTCCAGAAGTCCACTCTGGAGGTCAGAGAAAGCTTTTCACTGCCTTTGCATCCGTCCTGGAAGATCACGGCCCTCTTGCTCCCTGGGACGGTCTTCTCTGTGTGCTGCTGAGGGGAACCCGTCTCTTCTTGAAAAAGAGTGAAGCGAGAGCCAAGAGGTGGTTATTACAGTTAGTACCTCTGATGGTCTTGTAATGACAAGCAGATGAGTTCATAGTTTGAGAAACAGGACATCATTTTTAGTGGCTGCTAAAAGATTGGTTGACTGAGCGGTGCTCTTAGATTCAAAGCCAGGATGTACTGCACTCTGTTGATGGGACCCTTGACAAATTTGGGTTGTTGATGGAGTGTGTCTACACTCCAAATCCAACTCAACTCACTCCCGTTGAGTTGGTTACCCCACACAGTGGCCCTGTAGGCCTGTGGGTTTCTGAGGCTGTAAATCTCTCCAGGAGTGGAGGGCTTCAATTTTCTCCCACGAAGCAGTTGGTAAGCTTGAACCCCGGACCTTGTGATCAGTAGACCACTGCACCATCCAGGCTCCCTGTGTGTACACTAGCACTTGTGAAGTGAGCTCTCTCCTCAGGCACCCTTCAAACTTTTTGTGGGTTCCTGTCACTCACACAGGGTTGCCATTGGCTTGCACCCCATCCCTGATGTATCTTCTGCCAAACCAATATCAAGCTATGCCTCAAGGCCCATCCATTACTAGTGGGAATGTAGAATGGTGAAGCCTCTGTAGAAACTAGTCTGGTGGTTCCTCAAACAGTCCAACCTCGAATTGCCATCCGATCCAGCAGTTCCATAGCTATGGCCCAAAGACTTGAAAGCAAGTGTGGTCGTTACATAATCTGGTGTTGATTTGGGAGGATTGTGAGTGAATGAGGTAAAGTTTGGCCTGTCAGTCAAGATATAACCAATGAGGCCTCTGTGTGGGCATGGTCTTTTCCTGAGAATTCTGGAAAAACTCTGGGATTTCCTCCTTGGAGGAGGAAGACACTCTCTCTCCGCTCACTTCCTTGAAGACGTTCTATTGACAAGACACATGGTGCTACAACCTGGGAGCTGGAGAAGTCACATGGACCACAACCAGACCTCTGGACCTGAAGAAGCCGTGCTGACACCCCTGCCAGCGCTGAGATGCTTACAACGCCACTGGATCCAAAGACTTGCTACCGACTGGTCGGGCACATCTTAGTCCTCAAAGTCACATCATTGCCCTTCAACACTTTGAAGAGTCTTGGGCAGCAGATGTCCCGAGGCAATGGTGTCGTTTGATCTCCGGACTGCTGCTTCCATGAGCATTGATGGTGGAGTCAAGCAAGACAAGATCCTTGACAACTTCCATCGGTTCTGCATGTATCGTGATGTTATGTATTGATCCAAGTGTGATCCAGTTTTCTCTCCATTGAGTTCTCATTCCCACGGAAGGCTGCAATCCTTGATCTTCATCAGTAAGTGCTTCAAGTCCTCCTCACCTTTAGCAAGCAAAATTGTGTCATCTGCATATGGCAGGGTGTTAATGAGCCTTCCTCCACTCCTGATACCACATGTAATCCAGCTTCTCTGATGATTTGCTCAGCATATAGATTGAATAAGGGATACAGCCCTGATGCACGCTTGTCTTTATTTTAAACATAGCAACATTCTCGTTTGGTTTGCACAACTGCCTCTTGATGCATGTGCAAATTCCAAATGAGCACCATTTGTTCTGGAATTCCTAGTTTACTCGAGGTTCTCTAAAGTCCATTACGGACCACACAGTCAAATGTCTTGGCACAGTCAATAAAACACAAGTAACATCTTTCTGGTGTTTTCTCCTTTAAGCCAAGATCCATCTGACATCAAAATAGTATCCATTGTTCCGCGTCTTCTTCTGAATCTGGTCTACCTTTCTGGTACTTCCTGATCAATGCACTCCAGAAACTGTTGCTGAAGGATCTTCAACAAACCTGTACTTATGTGTGATGTCTATGATACTGTTCTATGATTTGAACATTCTGTTGGGTCACCTTTCCTTGTGATGGGTACAGATATGGAGCTCTTCCGGTCAGTTGGCCAGGTAGCTTCTTCCAAACTTCCTGGCATAGCCATGATCGACAGATAACCACACCACCCCTCCAGGGAGACGAACAATAGAAGCCATCGGGGAAGGGAGACAGCAGTTGGTATAAGATATGAAAATAGTCATTTATAATTTATCAAGGGGTCATGGGGGGCGAGGGAAAAAAGAGGAGCTGATACAAAGGGCTCAATAGAAAGTAAATGTCTAGAAAATAATGATGCCAACATATGTACAAATATTCTATACCATTGATTTATGGATTATTATAAGAGCTGTAAGAGCCCCCAATAAAATGATCTTTTAATATTAAAAGTCATATATATGCATACGCACACAAACATATATAAATCATTGGTTCTGTTTCTCTGGAGAGCCCAGCTTCACACTGCCCTAACATGATTTGCAGTGCCCAGGCACTCATGCCTAAGGTTACACAACTAATATTGACACAACCAGGATTTGAACCAGCCTGAGGTTCTCCCTAAATGTGACAGCCCAGGAAAGCCACCCTGGAGAGGTGCCTGCACCTCTCAGAACCCCTCTCCCCACCCGTGCCGCGCTCCCCCTTTCAGGTGCTCTTTCCCAGGGACCTCACACCTGCAGGTGTGCAGGGAACACAAATCTGAGGCCCTGCCCAGAAGGGCGAGGAAGGGCTTTAAGTGTTTTTCGTTTTGTTTTATTTTTATGAGAGCCCCCCTTAGTCGCCTGACACGGAGGGGTGGGAGGGTGAGCCCAATGCCATGGTGTCATTACTGAGCACCCTAGCACTGCTCTGGCTCCTATTACAAGTGCAGGAGACAAGGAGCTCCCACCAACGTGAGAGAGCCCTGCAGCTGCCGCTGAACAAACCATCCCGAGCAGCCCTGCCTCTCTGCAGAGCCCGGCCGCTTCGCCTGGGGGTTCCTAATCCCCCAACGCCTCGCTCTCTCCCTTTCCAGCTGCCTGGTCCTCTCTGGGGCTGGAGCCCCCTGGCCATTCCCGCCGCCGCCTCCACTTGCCCGTGGAGCTTTTGTTGGCTTTGTAAGGAAGCTTGGTGAACTGCGCTCTGAGGAGGGTGCAGGCTTTGGGTTTCTTGATCAAAAACTAGAAAACGAATTGGGCTGGAAGGGGACTCGGCAGGCCGGAGTCCACAGCCTCCATCCACGCCCGGCACCCGGGGGTTTCTAGTGGGTTCTGAAAGCTCTGCAGTCACTGACAGCAGGGGCCTGCGGCTTTCCTGGTGGAGTCAGATGACACGGGAAAATCCCTTTTGTATGAACAAGCGTGGGCAATGTATCAAGGAGAAGCCCGCCACCAAGCACAGTGCTATTTATACAGATACAGGGGCCATTACGCCCATCACTGCCCTGGAAGGGCTCGGGGTAAAGGGGAGAAGAGAAATGTCAGGAACGAGGACAAGGGCTGGCGTGATGGCGGAGCCCACGGTGGACCCAGGGCCGGAAGGATGCTTTCCCTGCCTCCTCCAGTTCCCAATCGGCCAGTCTCAGGGGCTCTTTCCATTTCGCTTGCATCCTCTGCCGCTCAGACGTAGGGCCAAGATGAGTGTTCCTGGTCCTAGTCTGACCAGATAATAAGTAGGATCTTCTCTTTCAGCAGGCATAGGGTAAATTCATGAAAAGAAAAAATTGTTATACCAGCTTTTGCGCCGAAGCAAACTTCCAGGTGAAACATCGGCTATGATTGCCCTCCCCAGCCCCAACAGACCCCATGCCCATCCCACTGTAATTGGTCAGAGCTGGTGACCCCGCAGAGCCACACGGAATACAGGCAGTACAGTCAGAAGGCAGGACGGGTCAACAAGACCAGCAAGTGTTCTCTGCAGGCCGGACGGTTGAGAATGGCCTGCAGGAGATATGTGGTCTAAAGGGGCTTGAACCAGGGGCTGTGGGAACTACCAGGAGACACACTGAAGCGGGAGCAGCCTGGAAAGACCTGTCTTCCTGAAGCGAGGCTCTCAAACTGAGTCTTGAGTTGGGAACCCAACCTGACCCACTGCCATCAAGTCCCTTGGGAGCCCCAGGGAACCTGCAGGGCAGAGGGTGGAGCTGCCCCTTCCGTGGGGTTTTGGAGACTCTGTGTTTATGGAGGCCTGCAGCCTCTCCTGTCTCCCTCGGGGTAGCCGGTGGACTTGGGCTGCAGACTCTTCTGTTGGCAGTCCCACATTATAACCACTGTGTTCCCGAGGCTCCTTAGAGTTGGGGGAAGGAGTGCCAATTCCAACAGAGAGAACATGGTGGCCCTAAGCATGGAAGAGCCATCCACTGGAGGGCAGGTGGTGACTGGAGCATCAGGGCACGGGTGGGGGTGGGGAAGCTGGCAGGGAGGAAAGGGCAGACCTGGGAGGCCAGGGCATTGAGGTCACCAGAGGTTTATATGGCAGACTAAGGTGTTTGGTTTTCCCTGCCCCTGAAATCTAGGATAGGTGGATCTCTGGATGGTAACTGGATTCGTGGTCCTTGGAGGGCGTGGCTGGGGAGGTTGAGGGGAAGTGGGGAGCCAATAACAATGAGCACAAGAAAGAAGAAAATGTTCTAAAACTCATGGTGGTATGATTGGACAACTCTTTTAAACATGACCGAGTGATGGACTTGTCCGATATGTGAGTTACCTGCCACTAAAAATGTTTATAAAAAACACATGTTTTTAAGAGTCTCTGCGGAGTCACGATTCCTTTTCGATATCTCTGAGGAGCACTGGATTCTATTGTGCCATGTGGTGGGCCACTGACTGTCTTCCCACGCAATGCCACCTCTGGGGCTTTGAGCAGTGTGGCAGACACACTCAGGTGCTTGGTTCTTGGACTTGCTCAACTCGAATGTGAGCTTTCTTTGCTTTCTTGAAGGGATGTTTGCTTCTCCACTAGAATCAAATCCACTGAGGAGATTCCTCTGGGTGAGGAGGACGGTCTAGACACCGGCTGAGCACGCACATGCACGGGAGAGGACTTGGTGTCTGCCTTTCTGTCTCGTTCTCTCTGCTTGCTGCTGCGGCACAGCTCCGCTGCAATGGGAAGGATCGTTCTCGGACCCTCCCCCATGGTTCTCTTCCTGCAGACATGCAGACGCACGTTTGTCCTCTCGGCGGTCAGGGTCCTGTCCGTCAGCCTGGGCTGCGGGTTCTCGTTGGCCTTGTCTGGGTCTCTCTGAGGTCAGCAAAGGACAGCTCAGACTTTTGTAAGGTCGACTTTGACAAGCTCTGACTCAAAGCTTGCCACGGATGGGTGGCAGCAGGTTCAGTGTGATGTTCTGACCACATTAGAGCTCAGGGTAACCCCTTAGACCTGAAGTACCTGAGTATATTAGAGCTCAGGTAGCCCCTGGACC
>NW_022103906.1:97307000-97312530 GCF_000313985.2 Echinops telfairi | reverse complement strand
ATTAGAGCTCAGGGTAGCCCCTTAGACCTGAAGTACCTGAGTATATTAGAGCTCAGGTAGCCCCTGGACCTGAGGTACCTGAGCACATTAGAGCTCAGGGTAGCCCCTTAGACCTAAAGTACCTGAGTATATTAGAGCTCAGGTAGCCCCTGGACCTGACGTACCTGAGCGCACCTCAGAGTGATGGGCTAGTGTGATGGGGCAGGTGAGAATGATTCCACGGACTCCACCTCGTGGCGAGTGACCTGTGGGTCTTCAGAGCTGGCCGTGCTGCTGGGCCTGCAAAGACAGGCATCTTCCTGGAGGAGGCGGCCCAGCCTCTGCAGCACAGGGTGCCAAGTGCCCATCGGGTCTAGAGCCAGCGGGACATCCCGCATGGGGACGTGTGAGTCATTTCTTCCACGGACAGCATGTTAGTTCCCTCTGGCTGCTGTAACAAATAGCCATGGATTTGGTGGCTTGAAGCAGCACACGTTCTCTTGCAATCCTGAAAGTCATGCACCTCAACTGAACGTCCTTGAGCTAAGGGCAGGATGTCGGCATGGCAATCCCTCTTCACGGTCGGCATTCCCTGCCCCGCTCACAGAGCCTTCCTCTGTCCAGCTGTGGCGCGACTTCAGGCCTCTCTCGGCTTCCGTCCGCTCATCAGCTTCTCGCTGCCAAAGTCTCTCTGCTTCCATCTTAAAAAGACACTTGTGATTGCACTATAATCTAGGGTGATCTCCTCTCTCAAGATTCCTAACTTACTCCCATCTGCAGAGAACATCTTTCTTTTTTCTTTTTAAAGTAGTTTTATTGGCACAGACTTCACAGGGCATAACATTTCATCGTTGGATCAAATCAAGGATTGTGCAGTCAGCACCACAATCCGTTTCAGAACATCTCCTTCTTGTGCTCTTTGTGATTTCCCCACCCCCTGTTCCACCCTCCCTTGCCATGCCCCTAGGTAATGATTAATCTCGTTACTGTCGCTATAGGGCAGCGGTTCTCAACCTGTGGGGCGTGACCCCTTTGGGGGTCAAACAGCCCTTTCACTGGGGTCGCCCGATTCATAGCAGGAGCAAAATGACAGTGATGAAGTAGCAATGAAAATAATTTTGTGGTTGGGGGTCACCACCACATGAGGGACTGTATGAAAGGGTCGCAGCATTAGGAAGTTTGAGAACCACTGCTATAGCGTTTCCTAGCTGGATTTCACCGTACAAAGCACAGACAGGAAGCAAATAAACCGTACCGAGGGCCAGGCAAGACATGGAGAAACTTCCGTCCCAAAGAAAGCAGAAGATGCTGAGAACAAAAACAACGTTAGATGGAGTCAAACAGGAGATCCGATCACAAGGTGTCCTGTTTTCTCCTAACAACATCAGCTTTACAGCACTCTGTCTGATAGCAAGGCTACATCCCTGGACTATGGTCGGTGGGGATCCACCGGAGGCGTCATCCACCTGCAAATGAATCGCGGGCTTCCCCAAGGGGGTTGCTGTGAGTCAGCCTTGACTCAATGACAGGGAGTTTGGGGGGTTGTTTTCACTGTCATCCACAAAGCCCACCGTCCGTATGGTTCTAGGGGTCAGGACTGGGTACGTTTGAGAGGTGGTACTCAGCTACCACAGACCGATGGGCGCTCTGAGGCTCTGCAAAAGCCTGAGAGCAGGCAGAGGGGCCCAGAGCCCCTTCCCCGCCAGCCCCCAGCTGCCTTTACTCTCTGGGAACCAGTAGCATCTCGCCACGTCAGAGGCCCTGCTCTGCTTTTAAATGGACCAGGCTGGCTCTGTGGGTGTCACCAGCAACGCGATCAATAATTACTTAGCACTCTGACGTTTTCGGATGCTCGGTTTATTCACTGCAAACACACATCCAACAATCTAACAATTCTAAAATTCACTCAAGTTATTACCTATGGGATTAACACTATTAATTCAGCATCATCATGAAGCACTGCCTCCATCGGAGTTCTCGCCCCGGCAGAGTTGGAGAGAGCAGGAGTTGATGCCTACTTGGTTCCCAGCTCTGAATTTCCAGCTCTCTGCCTGGGTTTATATCGGCAGTCCAGCTGGCCGTCTGACGTCACCCAGAGCCTGGTCGGGGCCCCCCAGCCTTTCTGGGGCGGCCTCTAGTCCACTTGTTTCCTTCGTTGCGGCAATTCAGCATGGTTACTGGGCTCTGTGAGGCTCTTACTTTCTGTCAAAACAGAGCCTCCTGTGTTCATCGTTCCTCGTCTTCTACATCTTGCAAGGCAGTGGTGCGTCTTGCAAGGTAGTCTCACGTTGCTCTCGTCAGTGGGCTCCCATGGGCTCTGTTCTCGAGAATGTCACCTGTGTGCTGGAGAAGAAGGTAAGCGGTGCCACTGTGGGGTAGCATGTCCGTGGGTGTCTATGAGACCAGGCAGGGAGAGCGAGCTCAGGTTTAGTTCTGCTGTGTGTTTGTCCGGAGTCCTTGTAGTTGTCTCGACTGAACCAAGAGGGAACACAACAGCAGCCCGGACAGGGCCCGGGGGCAGGGAGGGAACAAGGAAGACAGCAGGCCCACAAAAGTTAGGGGGGGAATTAATATCCAAAATGATTTTAACAGAACCGGAAGTAAAACAAAGCAAGAGGGTGGGGGGAGGGGGCAGAGGGCTAGGAAGAAAATCACAATAAGCAGCAGGAGACAGAAGCGAAGCCCGGTAAGCAAGGAGAGGGGCGGGCACAAGGACGGAGAAACAAGATGAGAAAGAACAAGGGGGCGCAGAGCAGACGGGACAAGAAACAAGGGAAGACAAAGAAGAGTAAAATAAACAAGTGGGGGAGAACACCTGGCACGGGGTGGGGGTTTGAGGGAGTGGGTGCACAGCACCCTGTATGAATCGACACCTGCTAACTCGCTCCTAGAGTGGGTGAGCCACCAGGACTAGACAGAGCTCCTGCCAGCCTCTCTGTTGTCTGGGGTCAGCACGCCCGATCTGGAAGCAGTTTATGGCAGGCCACAGGGCAGCTGAGTGCAGGGTGCCGGTTTCTGGAGGAAAGAAGGAAGGAAGGAAGGGAGGGAAGAAGGAAGGAAGGGAGGGAGGGGGGAAGGGAGAGAGGGGGGAAGGGAGAGAGGGGGGAAGGGAGAGAGGGGGGAAGGGAGAGAGGGGGGAAGGGAGAGAGGGAGGGAGGGAGAGAGGGAGGGAGGAAGGACTTCAGGCGCAGGCAATGGGTTACAGAGGCAGGGTAGCTCATTTGAAGGTAGTGTTCCTGCCCATCCAGGGGGTGGCCAGGGACTCAGAATGCTGTGTTCTATTGGTCTGACAAGAGGAGTTCAAGTACCCTCACACTCAGGGTGTTGCAACCAGAGCTTAATCCTTGGAGGGGCGCAGCTCTGAGCTCAGGCAGAGTAGGGGATGCAGGAGGGACAGAGTAGTGTTGGCGACTGGATGGACAAAGGTGGAAGCTGGCCATGCTTCTGGTCACTAGAAGGGTGTGGGCACCCAGGGTGGGCCCCACCTTTCCCTCGGCTGAAGTGCTGCTCTTAGACATTCACGATGGCTGTGTCAGGTGCCCCCAGCTGACAATTCACCTGCCTGCCTCCTTTCCCGCTGCTCTTGCTCGGGGTGTTCTCCCAGTCCATCCACAGCCCTCCCCTTATCGTTCCTCTGATGTGCAGCTTCCAGGCTGTCATCGTACCTGTTTGACCACATCTTCGGAGTCTCAGGTTGGAGCCCTGGTGAAGGTGGAAATTGGTTTGAGTTTTGGTTTTTTAAATTTTTTACTGTCTGTGTCTTTGACACAGATGCCACATCCACATTGTAAAGGGTTTGCTGGAAGCGGACCTTCTTCAGGCCACGGTGTCTGGAAGGTTTCCCAGTTCAACAGATGTGAATTTGGAACCTGGAGTTTCAGGGTCCAGAGAAATCGTGGCCATAGTCCCTGCTAATAAGGAAGGAGACTGAGGCAGACATGGGGGACATGATGCAGAAGCACCCAGCTAACTCACGGGTCTGTGCCTGCTTTCTATTCTGTCACAATGTAGCTATTGCTATTTCTACACAATGTAGCTCTCAGCCCAAGTCCCAGACTTCCCTGCTCGCTCCTCACCCTCCTTGACTGAGCAGCTGCACCCTGGGGTTGAATCCATGAAGCCCACGGGTGTGGGGAACAGAAGGATTTCTCTTAAGTTGTCTCCCCCAAATATATGCCAGATTTAGCTTGAGAATGACTGTTCACTAGGTGGCAAAAGTAGGTCAGAGGTTATTCTCCCTAACATCATCCATCTAGACTATAGTCTGACTCACCCTAAGGATAGTGGTTGTGTTTACTTGTAGGAGATACCAGAGAGGGCAAACCCGGCCCAAGGATGACCAAGGTTAGATAGCCATTATCAGCTGTCTAGATCAAGCAGACACCACTGTTTATCCCACAACAAATATGGGCACACCCCTAGGCCATCCCCCTCCTATTGATTGTATTGCCTATGTCGCTACCCCTCCCGGTGACTTAGGTTATTGTCTGCTATCAGGGGACTTGCATGCCTCCCAGAATAGTAATTGTCTGTTTTATTGTATGAGACACCAGAATGATCAAACCTGTTCTAGAATGAATTGTATTGCTCCTTTCTGTGATGTATGACTCTGTAATCAGATCCCCCTAAAGTGATATGATGCGTGGTTAGCAATAAATAAGGAGGCTCCCTGGGTTCTCGGGAGGGTGGCTGGAGAAGGTGGCTAAGGAGGACGAGGCAGCGGCTTCTTCTCTGCCGGCTAAGCCCCCTCCACGAGGACCATCAAGCCGGGTTGAGGTGAGCGATGCTACCATGAATTGCGTCTGACTCCATTACTTGACTCCATCCTTTAACTCTCATGCTCTCTATGACTTTACTATAATCTCTACTTATTATCGCTGTACAATTGCGCCCACCGAACCTGTGATGTTTTGTGGGGTTCCCTCTTCTCTTTAACCCCACACACGGGGACTTCTAGCATGCTAACACCCCCTCCCAGGACAGGAACACCCAGCTTTGTGACATTAAGCACAGTTTGTGCCGGTAGCAGATCCTGAGAACCGCGCTCTCTCTTTCAAGCCCCAGTTATTCAGAAATAGGATCGAAGGTGGACTCCGCAGCCGTGAGGTCCAGCTACATCTCCCCAGGCAAACAGACTACAGGCCCCCTCCTTAGACACACCCAGCCCTACTTGAAAGGCCTGGCGATGTGTCGCAGGAAAGTGCTCTTTTCATAAGCCAGCTCCTTTTTAAAAAAAATCATTTTATTAGGGGCTCCATACAACTCTTATCACAATCCATACATATATCGATTGTGTAAAACACATTTGTACATTAATTGCCCTCATCATTCTCAAAACATTTGCTCTCCACTTAAGCTCCCAGCATCAGGTCCTCATTTATTCCCCTCCCTCCCTGCTCCCCGCTCCCTCATGAGCCCTTGACAATTCATAAATTATCATTTTGTCATATCCTGCCCTGTCCGACGTCTCCCCTCACCCACTCCCCTGTTGTCCGTCCCCCAGGGAGGAGGTCACATGTATATCCTTGTAATCGGTTCCCCCTTTCCACCC
>NW_022103906.1:97274824-97305447 GCF_000313985.2 Echinops telfairi | reverse complement strand
AGCCCCTAATAAAATGTTAAAAAAGAGAAGAAAAAAAAAGAATGCCAATTTAATAGAAGAAAGTATTCTTGCGTTGAGGGCGTACTTGAG
The DNA here is from genome assembly GCF_000313985.2 of Echinops telfairi. Classification (NCBI taxonomy): domain Eukaryota; kingdom Metazoa; phylum Chordata; class Mammalia; order Afrosoricida; family Tenrecidae; genus Echinops; species Echinops telfairi. The sequence goes on along the minus strand of NW_022103906.1, from coordinate 97,305,357 downwards.
TCATAAGCCAGTTCTTTCTGAAGACGTCCTGCATGCTGGGCTGCCTGAGCCACGAGGGTCCCGTGGTTCCATCTGAAGAAAACCGAATCAAGGAGCCTGGATGGTGCTGTGGATTCTCTGGGGTGCTGTGGGTTAGCGCCGGGCTGCTAACTGCAAGACTGGTAGTGAAAACCCACCAGCTGCTCGACAGAAGGGAGACAGGGTTACCTTCTCCAGCACAGATATCATCTCAGAAACCCTCAGGAGCCATTCTTCTCTGTCCTCTGGGAGTTAGAATTATCTCTACGGCAGTGGGCTGGGCGTGAGGCTACCAAGCCCTGCTATTCACTAGAAGGTTGGAATGTTGGGTCTATCCAGAGGGACCTTGGAAGAAAGGCCCATTGACCTACTTCTGAAAAGCCAGCTGTTGAAAACAGGGCACAGGTCCACTCTGTCACTCCTGGGTCGTTGTGAGTCCAAATCAACTCAACAGCCGCTGGTGAATATCGGAAACCCCACCAGGGCCAGTGAGGGGCTGCCGAGGTTCACTCACTCGACTCACATGTTGCTTTTACATTCTCTTTGGGTGCCACTCCGCCAGTGCATGGAACATACACCTTCAACCCCACTAGCCTTTTGTTGACCACCAGCTCTGTGATGGGCACTGTACTGGGGATACCAGCGATGGCAATGGCAGGACCAATCCACGCACCACCTGGATAAGGCAGGTCCTGGGTGAAGCAGCAGGGAGAGCCGTGTGATGGGCGCAGGTGTCAGCCAGTTGAGGATGTTGGGTGGGCTTCCCTGAAGCCATCATTTTCCAAAGATGGCTTCCCTTACAAGAGCTTCCAACCCACAAGGCTCCCACCTGCTGCATGTGCATGTGGCTTAGCTTTAGAGGTCTAAGGCACAGCCCAAAGGAAATATCCTCTGTGTTGTGTTGAGTGATGTCCGTTGTCCTGTCCTGCATAGAAGGAGAAGAACCCCACTCCCGGGCTCCGTCCTCATCTGTCGCCTGGGTGGCTGGGCCTTGGGAAACAAAGGTGGCTTTGGCTACTTAGGGATGACACGGTTCCTCCTCCCTGCAGCTGAGCATGTGCTCATGCTAGGTCTTGGGCGTGGCGATGGAGAAGGATGGAGAAGACCCCCTCCCTGTCACTCAAGATGTCTACAGTGCAGTGGGAGAGACAGATTCAGGAACAAATCAGTACAAGAGCTTGGCCCCCTGCCCCCCCCCCCCCACACACACACACTATGTGTAGTCTATGCAGGAAGAACAGAGACCCACGGAGGAGTGACAGGTGAGGGCAGGGTCCGAGAAAGCTTCACAGACAGGTGATGAGCTGAAGCGGTGGTTTGGTGGTTTGGTCCCTCTTCCCGTCCGTCTGCACACTGACCTGGGCGAGCCTTGGTCTGTGCCCCTGCCCCACCAAAGGCGGCAGCTGGGCGGGACTCAGGAGATGGGCGTGGCAGCAATCTGAAGACTATCAGCTAATTGAGATGGAGCCCGGTGTTTGCTCTTGCGATTATTCAAATCCAGGGTCCCTGATGCTAGGATGCCACCTATTCAAAGAGGCCCTGTCAGTTGGATGTCAGAACGGAGGGCCAGGAGGCCAAGTGAAATGCACCTATGAGATAGTCTTAGAATTTTACCCATATAATAATACAGATTTGGGGGCAGCTTCATCTTAGAATGAAGAAGGGGTGAGGATTTGGGTTGTGAATGGAGAGAGCCGTATCTGAGAGAGCTTAGGGCAGTGGTTCTCCAAGTTGGCTGGGGCCACCCCTGGCTGAGAAGCTTTCAGGAGGTCTGCATGCCCTGGTGGTCCAGTGGTTCTGCATTGGCCTGCTAACCACAAGGTCAGCAGTTCAAAACCACCAGGCACGCTGTGAGAGAAAGCGGAGGCTGTCTATTCCTGGGAAGAGTTCGTTACTGCCTCGGAAACTCACAGGGGCAGTTCTACCCTGTCCTGTGGGTTGCTGTGAGTCAGAACGGATTTGGTGACGGGGAGTGTGGTTTGGCAGATCAAAGGATATCCGTGATAGCACTGGGACTTTATTAGCTTTGGTCATTCGCACTTTCTCAAGAGGGTCCACTGGTTTTCTAGAGGGGTGCGCTATTGCAATAGGTCGAGTCTAGAAGCAGATATGAGAATCCAGCTGCCTTCAATTAAGCCAGACATGAAAGATATTGGCAAAAATGTAAAGCGATGCCAGTTTTGCCACTATTCTTTGGAAAATAGACTTGCTTTTCATTAAAATACTGTGTTCGTGTATAAAAGGGCTATTATGATTTTTGAATGGACTAATAAAAACGTTTCTTAGGTTTTTTCAGTTTTAGGTTCTGCGATAACCTATCTCGTTGGCTATCGCCCACAGACACAAGCATCTTGAAGGCTCTCAATCAGTTCTAAATGTGTGAAGGATTCAAATTCATCACGTGAGAACCCACCTCAGCCCCTGCTGGGGACACTGGAGAGGACTCCGAGCTTGAAGCCAAGACACACAGAGTCTAGGGAAGGCACTGGAAAAATCACTTAAACTCTCTGGACCTCAACATGCCCCTCTCTTGGGCATGCATATATGTGCATCTACCCAGGCTGAACACAAAGAGATGACTGTGGCAGAACATGTAAGGGGCAGAATTATGAAAACTTAGACATAACCAAACACTTTGAGGCAGTGAGTCGCTGGGCCTGGGGGGTTAGGGCGTGAGTGTTGGGGACACCAAGGCCAACCGGCATATCCTAGTTCGCAAAGGCAATGTTCTACATCCTGCTTCGATGAGTAAGGATCGGAGTTCTTAAAAACTCGTGAACAGCCATCTAAGGTACAACTATTGGGCTATTCCTGCACAGAGGAAAGAAGAGTAAAAGAGACAGACCGGCACATGGGGAAACTATTAGTTGGATGGGCTAACGGATCACATAAACATCACTCTCCACAGCCCTGAGACCAGAAGAGCTAGATGGTGCCCGGTACCACCACCAACTGCTTCTTCATGAGAAGGTCCTGGATGGAGTTAGAGAAGAGTGGGGCGCAAACGAAGTCACAACGAGGGCCAGGTTCCCTGCTGGAACCCCCAGATGATGGCCCACAGTCACCCTTTGCTCTGGAACTGAGAGCAGCCCAGTGTTCGAAGAATCAACTAGTTCTGATCAAAAGAGCAACTTTTACCCAAGGACAGAGATAATAGGAAGCAGGCAGGAGGGAGGAAGTGGGGTCTGTGATGGTACTTTGAGGGGATTGCTGATTGCGATGGATAAATTGAAGTAAAATGTGGACGAATTGCTGAAGATGAAACTGCTGCTCTATCTGTACTCCTCCACCTAACGCACAACAGAAAGGTTTAAAAAGGAAACAAGAATACGCGCCCACGCGCCCACATCTGTCTCCCCGGCCAGGTGAGAACACTAGCTCAGAGCCATAGGGAGCCCAGGTGGGGTCGTGGTTATGAGTTGTCCCCTGACTGTCCTACTGACTGTCCCCTCCTGGGGGAGTCAGGCTTGGAGGTGCAGGGAACAGAGCACTGCGCTTGGAGCTGAGTGGCCTCAGACAAGCCCCTTCTCGGGTGGCTCAGGCTGCTCCCCTGTCAAAGAGAGAGAGGGTTGGCGCTGCTGCCAGCATCCTTAGTGCCCAGCCTTCCGGTTGGAAGTTTTATCCAAAACTTCCTGAGCTTCTCCTAGCAGGAAGGTGTCTCTGGGACTGAGTCCTGGGCACGAAGGGGGCTGCCTGGTTCCCCCTGGCAGAGGGGCTAAGGCTGTGAGCTGCATCAGCTGCCCCCTGCCTGGGGCTAGTACTTTCCTCAGGCCAGCACAAGAGCCTTATCAGTCCAACTCTGGCCAAGTCATTGCCAGCCCAGACCCAGTGGCTGAGACGGGTGGGAAGTGTGTGTATCCTGCCCCGCCTTAGTCTAAGTTCAGCCAGATGACTTCTCGGATCTGGGGGACGTGGTCCCCTCGTTGGGACCCACACTGACAGCAGGGAAAGGCAGGGCCCCAGGCCTGTCAGCTTCTCAGCTCCTACCCCAGAGAAGTACTTGTCCTCAAGATCCTGCAGGGAGCGGGGAGGAGGGTGTTTCCAGGCCTCTTCCTGGGCTGGACAGACTAGGAGACTTGAGTGCCAGCCTCAGGGGTGTGGGCAGTGGTCTTCTGATGGCCAGTGGTCTCCTAAGCATGTTGGTCATGCATCTCTGTCAAGGAGAGGCCTTTGAGCACACGTCGTAGGACCTACACATGATTCACCATGAGCATATCATACGTGAGCGTATGAGTCGGCTTCCACTTTGGGGCAGTGAGTTAGGTTTTACTTCTTACTGACATGTAAGCATGGATGTATTACATATCCCAAAAGAAGCTCAAGGAGGATGAGATCAAATCCTGAAAAAGGAATCATGGACGGGGAAACCCAAAATCCATTTGCAAGGTCCCCACGTGGGTCAAGCCTCCACTGAATCCCCTCCGACCGGGGTGCAGGGCTGTGAGTAGCCTTGCCCTGAGGCAGAGAGCTTTGTAAAGTTGATTGTGGCGGATGGAGTTAGGTTAAAGTGTAATAGCTTATCATTCGCTTTCCCTTCTGACCCATTTTAAAGTTGTTTCTCTTTGTAATAGTTTCTGCTCTTTTTTCTCTCTTTATCTATTGGGATTTAATACCTGTATCATTCCATATTGCAATCGCGTCAAGTAGAACTGTACAACTGCTACCACAACCAGTTCCCAGACATTCTTTTTCTTTATGGACTTCTTGACATCATCTCCCTTTACCCGCCACCCCACCACCGTCCCCACCTCCCCCGGAGCCCCTAATTCTACTAGCTGTCCCTCTAGGTCATCGACCCTGGGTCTCAGATATTGGACCATGGAGAGGCACAGAACACAGCCTCTGAGATACACGCTACTGAGAACAACAGACACCGAAGGAAACAAGGCAAACCCCAAACACAGAACACTTTGGAAACCAGAGCTTCGCTCGCTCTTTTCGTTGCAGGTTTTGTCTGGTTGGTGTTGTTGTTTGTTTGCTTGCTTGCTCACTTCCTGTGTGCGCTTTCTGTCTCAGGAGTCCGGGAGAGGCAGCTCTATAGAGACAGCGTCTGGACTGACCCTGGCCTGGGGGCCGGGCAGGGGAGGAAGGGGGGCGTGGGGAGCTGACCACCGGAGTGCAGTGCGAGGGGAAATGTCCTCCAGTTGGCTGCACAACTCATCCGACTGGACGATGGACTGATCTGATTGGATGACAAAGGAAGCACGCCAGTAAAAGGATCCCCTCCTCCAGTGGGTGGCCTCACACCCCATCTGGAGACCACTGTCCTTTGAGACAGACCACTGTCTGTCTGTCAGGAGTCTCTGAGCCCGATCTAGTTACCCAATCAGGCCCTGTCTCCCCACTTGCCCCAGCTCCTGGCTGCCTCCCCAAGGCAGGTCCCTGAGGAGCTTCTGTGTTCAGGCTTGAAGACAGCGCGGCTTGCGTGCCAGTCACGGCAGCCCCACCCCCCTTTAGATGTGAGGGAAACTGAGGCACAGCAACTATGCCAACGAGCTGGAGCTTGAACCCTGGACCTCGAGGCGCTAAAGCCCGCTCACCTGCATGGTGTGTGCTGGCCGGCTGCGTGTCAGGTGATGGGCAGGGCACTCCCCAAGCTTCCTGTGGAACAAGGCTGCTGCAGGATCCTGAGCAGACATATGCACTGTCTGGTCTCTGCTGCCCTGGGACTGGGCGGGAGTGCTCGCAGCAGTGCTGGCTAGTCCAACCCGCTGCGTGCAGGTCAGCAATTCTGATGATTTTTTTTTTTTAAGGCTCGGAGGACAGCCAACAGGGGCCAGACCTCTTCCCAGCCTGGACTCACGGCCCCTAGGAAGTGGTCAAGTGGATGGCAGCCCTCCCCCACCCCACCCCCCATGCCCATCTGGGCTGCACCAGCCAGGAGAGGGTCCTGGCCCCACCCCCAGTGTCTGTCTGGCCAATACGTATTGTCAAAAGGTCTGATGACCTTCTGTCTCTCTCCTAGGCTTCCCTTCTGGGGTTAAAAAAAGGGCGGAAAAAAGAAAACTGTTTTCCAACTTCCGTCAACTCTTTCCAGCTCATTTAACTTTCCACACTCCAGGCCAGATGACACACGATCCCCGTCATAGGCAGCAGTGACAAAGCATTGAGCGCTCTAAGGCACGGGTTGGGCTCTGAGGCTGAGCCCTCCCACTCCCTCTGGCCCTGGAAGGGAGGAAGCAGGACCCATCTACCACAGGGCACCCCCTGCCCCGCCCACTGATCTTGTCTCACACTCACTGCCCTCTCAGGGATTCTGACAGCCCAACAGGACAGAGCAGACCCCCTTCCTGTGGATTTCCAAGGCTGTAACTCTTCATGGGAGGAGGAAGCCTCCTCTTTCTCCTGCCGACTGGCTGACGGTTTTGAACTGCTGACGTCGTCGTTGTTGTTGGAAGCCCTCAAACTTGTCTAGGAAACTCCCACGCATCGGTCAGGGGTCTGCTTGGCAGTGCCTGCCCCTGGAAGCTCCCTGAGATCTCCAGGCTTCCAACGGACCCCTTATCTGAGCAGCCCAGCCAGAGCGGGCCTTCAAATCTAGGATGGGGAGACTCATCTCACGCACTTTGGACAGGCCATCAGGAGAGACCAGTGCCTGGAGAAGGACGTCATGCTTGTGAAGCAGAGGAGCGGCAAAACAGAGGAAGTCCCCAACGGGATGAAGGGACACAGTGCTGCCTCAACGGGCTGTGTCTCTTTCTGCTGTACACAGGGTCCCTACGGGCCGGAACTGACCGGATGGCACTTTCCCGACTGTGTCTCCCTGTCACCCAGCCTTCCCTCCAGCCCAGCGGGCACCAAGCCTGTCGAGAGGTTCTCCTTACCTTGGCATCTCCTCAGTGGACTGTGTGTGACTTCACTAGGAAATGACTCGTCTTTACACAGCAGTGCCTGGATCTGTAGGGGTTCAGGGGATGCTCACTGAAGTGAACCGAGCATCCCTTTGCCCAAATAAACCTGCTGCATACAGCTGCTGAGCTCACCGGAGACACAGGTGGTGGCAGTTACATCCTCCTCCTGTCAACTTGAGCGAAGGGGTGGAGTCTTGCCTGTCAATCAGGCCATAGCCAATGAGGCCGCCACGTGGGCATGGCCTTCTCCTGAGGATTCTGGGAACTCATGCGTTCCTGTCTGGAGGCGGGAGACATTCTGCCATTCTGCGAGACATTCTTGTTGACAAGCCATATGGAGCTACGCTGATGGCAGCCAAAGCCTTGGAGCTGGAGGAGCCACGTGGAGACCCCTGCCGGCACTAAGATGCTTCAGCTGCCACTGAATCCACAAGAGTTTGCACCCACTGGCCTGTGATTTCCCTGCATTCGGCGTCATTGCATGGGTTGCGTGAGTCTGAAAATGAATTTACAAACCGGTAATGGACATATGGGCTAATATTGCACTTATGGACTTGATCTGGACTGGGCTGGGATGTTATCTCAATACACAATTACTCTTTATATAAAGCTCTTTCTTATACACATATGAGTATCTCTGAATTTGTTTCTCTAGTCAACCTGGACTAACACACAAATACAAATTCAGTGTGATTTATCGTGTATTCAAGTTAAGATAACATGCACTTAGGACCTGTTTGTCTTTTTTGTGGGGGAGGGGTACATGTCACCATGAGTAATTTTTTATGTATGCATGTATGTATTCAACGGCCCTGGTGGCGCTGCCCAATAAGGGTTGGACTGCTGACTACAGGGTCAATGGTTCAAACTCACCAGTTGCTTTGCAGGAGAAAGATGAGGTTGTCTGCTTCCCAAAAGATTGACAGTCTCGGAAACCGTATCTACGGCTGCCATGGGCTGGAGTTGACCTGAGGACTGTGAGGTTTTGGGGTTTATGTGCATCGTAACATGCCTATGTAAATGTATATGTAGTGTTTCCGACCACGAAAGACAAATGCAGACGAAGATGAAGATGAAGGCAACACTGATGAAAACTTAAAAGGAAAACAGGAACAGAGAGCTGTGTGGCTTACGTCAGAACCAGTTTTCGACAGAGTCATGAAACAACCTCGTGGGTGCACTTAGTCTTCAGCCCCATCGAGGTTCCATCTAACCAGGGCGGCCCTCACTGGCAGGTGACGTTGCGACCTGCTCGCTGCGCTGTTTGCGGCCCTCTGCCTGGTCTGCCGCACACGGAGCTGCTCCGCCTGTCTGTCTCTGCCCACCTGTCAGTGGGTCATGCTCCCAAATCCATTGACTTGTGACTGTACTGCCACGGGGTAGCTAAATGTGTACAACTGCTGAAATGTGAACAAGATAAGAATTCTCGGAATACAACATGGTCCCCTATAGAAGCAGGCCTCCTTTCTCTCTTCCTGCCCTGTCACCCAGCCCCCTCATACCTTCCCCCAGTGCAGGTCCTGGGTGTCCTCACCTGTGAGCTCAGGGACTTTACTGTAGATACCACCCACCTTGTGACGCATGTAACGACCGAATATGCAGGTCCTATGACTATCTATAAGTGTCTCAAGTACGTAAAGGCTCGCTCTCTTCTCCCAGTTCCACGTGGACCCTCAAGAGGGGCTGAGGTGAGCGTGCTCCCCTAAACGTGTCTGTCTCCTTTATTATATTCTCTCTCCTATCCTTCCTATCTTCTATGACTGTACTACAATGTTTATATATTGTCACCGTACGATTGCACCTACTGGCCCTTTGGTTGTTGGAGGCTGATTTCCTCTGACAATGTTGCTTCTCAGATGGGTCTGCTAAAGCCTGATGATCCCTTATCATTAGATTTGACTGTGAGGTCCTCTAAGGGCGTTCAAACGTTTCTGTTTAGAGGCTGGTGGTCCGAGGTGTGAATGGTGGCTGCTTCATCACCAGGCTCCCAAGTCCCTTCTAAATTTCTGGCCCACCACCCTGGCAGCGTGTGCTTACATCTCCAGGCCAGCACTTAGCCCCCTGGCCTCACCAAACGCCCCGCTCTCAGATGCGGAGGAAGAGAGGGAGCAAAGGAACTGGTGAGGCCTGGCAGCACCTGCCACTAATGCTTACACATTCATGGGCTCTGTTAGATCGGCAAGTGACAGAGAAAGGAAGACAATGCTGGGTTCCCGTTCTCTGAGAAGGCCGGGAGGACGGGCCAGGACACCGGAGGAAGCCACCTTCAGCAGCAGGAGAGAAGATCTCCCAGGAGGAATAACGCTGAGTGCATCCAGGGGCAGTAAATACAGCAGCGGGGAGGTAAGATTCTGATTGTCCGATGGTCTCTGTTTTGTTAAGGAAGTTGCTGATTATCTTCCCAGAATGAGAAGTACCTGAGACCAGCCAGAGGGGTGCAGATGCTGCTGAGAATGGTCAGAAAGAAGGCTTTCACGTGGACGGGGACATCCGTTGGTATCATGAGAGCCAGGAGGGAAACCCTGGTGAGAGGGTAGATTCGTGCTACCTTGGTGGTGGGAAGGAATGGGCAGTGAGAGGGAGGTTGACCCACCAGGATGGAGCCAGGGGAGGACCGTGGGAGGGGGCGCAAGAGGGAAACCACTGAGGTCAGTCCTGGAGCCGTGCAATCCTAGAGACACGGGACCAAGGTCTCCGGGGACGCCAAAGTCCAGCAGAATCCTCAAAGACCATGCTCTGCCTCTTATAGGATGTGCAGTGACCTGGGTCTCGGAAGCTCATGGACACCCGCTAAGGTACAACAATTGGTCCCCGCTCTCAGCAAGAAAGAAGGGTGATGGAAATCAATGGGGTGTGGTGGTCATTAGTCCGATGGACAGATGAACATCAGTCTTCATGACTCTGAGACCAGAAGAGCTAGATGGTGCCCGGCTACCGTGACTGATCTCTGTGAAAGGGATCCCACGAGAAGATCCTGGATAGAGTGGGAGAAACACGAGGGGCAGAGCTCAGCCTATGGAGGAGACGAGGCTTCCTGGACTGACAGAGAACAGAGGGGCCCCAAGACTATGTCCTCTGTCATCCTTCACCTCTGGGAATGAACTCACCTCCAGGGCTCAGTGTTAGCCCGACAAGACACAGGCCAATGAGGGGGAACACAGCACGACTGAGCTATGAGCTCCTTAGAATAACCCACCAGTGGAGACCCAAAGAGCGGCATCTGTCCCAGCACGGATTCAGAAGGGCTGGGGCAGAAAGAGGGATGGATACAGCAAGCCTAGGGAGGAAGTGGAGCAAGCGATGTTACTCTGTGGGGCTTGCAATCAACGGCAGGCAACGAAATGCATGCGAATTGTTGACTAGAAAAGGGATCGGGCTCTGTAAACCTTCACCTAATTCACAATGAAAAGTTTTTTAAAAAGAGAAAAATAAAAGGACAGTGGGTGAAGGGATACATCGGACAGTGTAAGGTATGAAAATAATAATAAAATATGTATAATTTATTAAGGGCTCACAGGGGAGGGAGGGAAAAAAGGGGAGCTGATATCAAGGGGCTCGAGTAGAAAGAAAATGTTTTGAAATGATGGTGGCAGCATCGGTACAAGTTCGCCTGATGTCATTGATTTATGGATTGTTAGGATATCTTCAAGAGCCCCCAAGAAAATGATCAATAAAAAAGAGAAAAAGAAAGAAATGAAAGGATTGCATAGAGCGGAGGAGACTGCGAGCATTTGCTCGTGAAAATGAGAACTCAAACAGAAGAGACCGTGAGCGTTGCCGCAGGGCAGAGATGGCCCGTCAGACTGTGGTGGGAGAGACAGATTGAGGCTCTAAACTGCTGATCAGTGGAGGCAGAAGAGCCAGTGTGGGGAGGGGTCCAGTAGAGGGCAGTGGAGGGAGCCCCAGCAAGGCCAACCAGTAGTGTGGTGGGAGGGCCGGAGCCAAGAGCCTGGAAGCAGAGGCAGTGAGCTCAGCCAGTGGGGAGTCTCAGAGTGGGGAGTGGGGTCCTTACAGGGGACGTCTGCAGAGACCCCTCCCACCGCGGGAGTAGTGGGAAAAGGTGGTGTGCTCAGAGAGGAGAATGTCGAGGAACTGAGAATGGAGACCCTGAGTGGTCATCCACAGACAAGGATCTTCCGATAGCCCAGCATGGAGAGGAAGACTTGGGGCTCCGGATTCAGACTTCCAACCTCCTGAAGGGAGAGAGGTGTCTTTCTGTTTGTTAAATCCCGCTAATACAGCAGCGCGAGGTCACAAAGACACCCCTTCCCTTCCCTCACCTGGCCAACTAACCGGGCACTGTCAGGAGCACTGCCTCTCGGCCCCCCCCCCCATTTCTGGGACCGTCCACCTCTTGCAAGACAACACCAAAGCCAGAGCCTGGCATCCGGGGCTTCTCTTTTGAAAGCACAGACCTTCTGGGGTCAGTTCTTGGGTCTGCCACTTGGTGGACTTGTGGCTGGCGTGGGGTGAATTAATGAGTGTCTTTGTTCCTCGGTTGTCTCATCTATAAAATGGGGGTGATCATGGAGAGCTCACAGGGCATGTTGTGGGGTTTCAATGAGTTAGCATTTGTAAAGTATGTTGACCCCTTCCCTGGGGTGTCTGGTTTTAGCATCATCCTTGTGAAATGGGGGGCTCCTTGTGGTCTTCCTGGCTCCAGGGGCTCTGTAGGGAATCACCCCTACATCCTGGACTGTGTGTGTGTGTGTGGGGGGGGGTGTAGCTTCGCCAAGGCTGACCGAGGAGGATCCTCCCATTTGCACCCCTGGGTGGTCCTTTCTCAGGCCTCCTTACCACCCACCTGCCCCAGGCAGTCCCTCATCTACACCACCACCCCCCAACCCTCCAAAATGGCACCCTGTGGTCAACAGCAGGCCTGGGGGCTGAAGGCAGCTCACCTGTGCCTTCCCCCTCCCTCCCTCTCCCTTTGGACACCCCATCCTCTGAAACCGTCCTCTCCTCTGCTTTGTCCTGCTCCCTCTCTTCCAGGGAAAGGTGCGCTGCACTTCCAGGGCTGCCTGGCTGTCAGGGGAAGAACTGGCCCTTCAACGCAGGCTGAAGGGCCCTTCTAATACAGCAAAGACAATGCAGCGCGAGAGGGAAATAAATGATAGGTTCACATCAGAACAGGTGGCTTATTTGTTTCCTGCGGGTATTTATTGTCTGGTCCCCAACAATAAGTCAGGGACCCAGATGGTGATGAGACACAGTTCCAACCTCGTATCCTGGAGAGGAGGTGGGTGCTGCTAGAGGTGGCCTAGTACTAGACTGAGGTTAGCTCATGAGGACACAGAAGTTGGGGCACAAGCTGGCAGTTCTCTTCATGTTAATTGGAGAGGGGAGAACTTGAAGATAGGAGAGCGCTCCTGTTATGGATTGAATGTCTCCCCCAAATGTGTGTTTGAATGCAGACTCCTATAGCTGAATGGAGGTGGTCCTGTATTGAAACAAGATTTCTTTGTTATGCTAATGGGGTCTTGTCAGTGCAGGGTGTGTCCTAAACCTCCCAGAGACATGCTAGCCCAAACCAGGAAGACCATGTCACAGGCATGTCGCCAAGGGATGCGCCAAGGGATGCGCCAGCTGGAGCCTGCCGGGCGTCCTTGGGCGGCATCCCTCAGCTCCGACTCAGAAGGAGCCCTGCACAGCAGAGGGAACCCTGCCTGGTCCTGCGCCAGCCTCCCCGTGCTTGCTAGCTTGGGACCACGGGTGCAGGCCCTGTCCATCTCTCAGGATGACACTGAAAGGGATCACATCCACTCGCCCCACCCCCCACCCCCACCCTGTCACTAGAGAGGGAGAGAGAGTGCTTTCCCCAGACCTGGGCTCCCTCAATCCCCCGCTGTCCAGCGTCCTGGACTGGAAGCAATTCTGTTTCAGTCCTTCACAGGCACCCCCTGTGGTCCTGGGACACAGGGGCAGTTGTTAACGGAGGCAGGGCTCTTCGGAAGACCCCGGGCTCCGGAACCTCGGCTGGTCAGCGGGAGCAGGAGCTGACGGTGGCAGATGGCTTTGTTGGCAGAGCCTGGCACACATGCCGGGTTGGGCAGAAGGCCACGCTGTGCTCTCACAGCGCTGATGTCTCCGTGCGGCGGCTGCAAAGGAGCTGCCTCGAAGGAGACGCGACTTTCGGCTGATGCTCCAACCTGTGCCGCACCGGTCACGGGCCTGAGCTACCAAGGCCACCCTGGGGGGCACACCTCCCCGCTCTGCACCTGCCACCTGCAGGCCTGGCCAGCCTACCTGCCACCCACCGGGACCCAGCATCTCCAGGTGAGGCCTGAGGTCCAGTACTCCCTGCTCAAGGGCCCCGGCTTGGGGCTGAACAAATTGGGCACCAAGCATCTGCCAGCTTGGACCACCAGATTGCACATCCCCTGCCCAGCCTGCTCCAGCCCATGCCCGAGAATCTCCTTAACCCCCCGCCTTCCCCTGGTGCAGACGCCTTGATTCTCCCGGACCCCGCGCGAAGCCAGCACGGACAATTAAAGCCACAGAGCCGTGCAGTCAGCTCAGACACACAGCCGCCCCGTGTGTCCCAGCGGAGGACAGTCCATGGGGTTTCCGGAGGGTGACCTCCAGGCTTTTCTTCTGAGGTACTTCCAAACGAGCTCGCACCTTCAACTCTTCGTCAGCCGCAGATGGCCCCGCCGTTTTCACCCCCGGGACTCCCGTCCAATCACACGCGCCTTAGCAAGCTGGAGGGGAGCTCTGGTGGGGTAGTGGTTCCACGCCGGCTGCTAACTGAAGGTTCACATGTTCGAAACCACCAGCTGCCCAGGGAGACGAAGGGCTTTCTACTCCCGTAAAGGGGTATGGTTATGGCGTCGGAAACAACCACCTTGTCCTAGAGGGTGGCCGTGAGTCGGCATCGACTGGACGGCAGTGAGTTTGGGTCTTTTGTTTTTAGTCAGGAGACAGGGAGGCAGGGATGCGCCTGACCTGCACCGCTTCCCAAGCAGACCTGCTTGTCCGGTTAGCCGCCAGAGAGCACGTTGTGCTTCAGCTACAGCCCAGTGCTCCTCAGAGGCAAGGATGGCGAGGCTTTGTCTCGGGGATTTGGACGTGTGGTCAGGAGAGACCAGTCCCTGGGGAAGGGCACGGTGCTGGGTAAAGTGGAGGGCCCTCAAGGCCACGGACTGTCACAGGAGCTGCAACAATGGGCTCAGGCAGGCATAGGGATGGTGGTGAGGGTGGCGCGGCCTGAGCAGTGTTTCCTTCTGTTGTGTGCAGGGCCACTGTGGGTCACTGTGGGTCACGGTGGGTCATTATGGGTCACAGTGGGTCACTATGGGTCAGAGCCAACTCAATGACACCCAGCAGCAGCCACCCAGCAAGTCACACCGGGGTTTGAACATCAGGTGTCTGACCTGCATCCTAGTCGGCTCGCCGCAAAGATAAACTGAGGCCAGGCCAGAGAGAAGGAGGAGGAGTTTATTCTGCGCTCCCGGAGAGATTCACAGGCCCGAGAGTGGGGCCCATGACTCGCGCCCATTTGTGGTGAAGAGCAAGTTTGTAAGCTGGTCAGGAGGGTAAACAAGAAGGGAGGGGGCAGGAGCGGCAGCAGCAGGGGCTTAAGCCCTCTCCATCCGTGAACTTCTGAGGAGGGGTGGTGTCTTGACCAGTCCGCCTGATGGCTTAGGGTCCTGGAGCCCTTTGAAGATAGCTGTCTCCGTCCAAATAGGGCAGGTGAAGTGGTTCCTAATGTGCCCGACCTGTGCCTAACCCAACACAGCCTGCTGCTTTTCTAGTTTTATTTTTCTCGGGTTCCTCTCTTCTTGCCCTAAGGAGGAATCTACTGAGCCTCCCCAGAGCTCATCAGGAAGATGCTGCCCGCACCCGCTGACCTGCATGGAGCTCACAGGCTAGAAATGGAGACAGGTCAAGAACCACAGGAGCCCTGCTAGGGAGCCCCTGCGAGGGAGCTGAGGAGAAGGCCAGGCCCTTGCTGAGGACATTTCCTGGCAGCGATGCTGCATTCACGGAGGCCCGCCCTGTAGATAAGGCGCAGCAAGGGCCAGCTTGCAGTACCTGCAACTCTGGGGAGATGTAAGAGAGAGGGGGGCAAGACAAGGAGGAGAGGGGCCGCAGTTTAATTCTCAAATCAGCTTTGGGGTGTTCCAATCCCCTGCTGTGAGAGCCCAGGAGACCCAGCTCAGAGAGTCCATGCTGCATGCTGAAGGGTGGAGCTGGGCCCGGGAGGGCGTCTGAGATCCCCAGGTCCAAGGCTGGTGTGTGGGTGGGAGGGGGTGCTGCTCATGAAGTCTGAGACCCCCAGGCCCCAAGCCTGAAGAGAGGCCTGCTCATGCACTCTGAGACCACGGGGTCCCAGGCCTGAGGGGAGGCCTGCTCACTGGCAGAAGCGGAAGCCGCTGTCAGCAGGAAGCCTGACTCAGCGCTGAGTCATCCTGGCCTCTGGTTGGGGTGGGGGGTGGGGGAGCAGGAAGAAGGCGGCTGTCCAGGCCTTGCTCCCCACACCCCACAGAGTCTGTCTCAGCTGCATACCTGCCACTTACTGGGCTCTTCTGGGGCCTCTGGGAGCTGCCGGGCTCCTTTGTGCTCCTTCCCACCGCCACCGCCACCCTGGGCCAGGATGCGCACCGCAGAGCCCACATTCAGCAAGACTGGGAGGGGCTGCAGGCAAGTTCCCCAGAGCCAAACTAAAAACCCAAGCTCACTGCCCCAGAATGGATTCGAACCCACAGTGCTCCCACTGGTCAGAGCGGAACCCCGGGTCCTGCTTCAGACGGAGGCTTTCCATCTTTCCAGGAGCAAACAGCCTCCTTTTCCTCTCTCGGAGGGAACCGTGGGTTCGAACAGCTGACCGTGCTGAGCAGCCCAACCGGAAGCACCCCAGCAGGAGGGCTCTTGGACCCTGCCCAGCACAGTGATAAGGGAAGGTGAGAGGGTGAGACAGGGCTACACCTGCAGCACCGGCTCTAAAGACCTGCTGTTTTAGGTTTTCGGGGAGGAGTGGGGGCCAGGGTCAGTGTGCTGGCTGCGGAAGAAGACTTCTTGGAGGGGGTGACATTTAAGTTTTGAGGATTGAAGGTGTTTGTCAGATGAAAAGTGGGAAGGCCTGCCCAGCAGGAGGTCCTCGGGTGGGCGGTCTCTAGGGGACCCAACTGTGTCCTCTGGACTGCAAACTGAGAAGACCCAGCTGGAATCCCTCCCAGCACCACCACCGAAGAACAGCCGGGGATCTGCGTTTGTAAATCAGAGACCAGAGCCCCTGCAGGATGCGGTGCTGCTCTAGCACACGGGGGCAGCGGGGGGCTGAAGTAGACGTGGTGTTTGTGGCTGGGGCAGTAACAGCATCTCCTGTCTGTGGGGTACCAGCCCTGACGATCGAACAGGTAAAATTAGACAGCCATCCGACAAGGTAAACCATGGGACTGCTCACCTCCCGGACGGCCATGATCTCAACAGTCAGATCTGCACAGACAGAGCAATTGTATTTCTAACTAAGGCTTATATACACTCAGGGGGTGTGCAAGCCCCTCCTAATTGCAGGTAACCACACATGTAACAGGAGGGGTTGTACATAGGGCATACGTGCGACAGGAGGGGGATGAGCAGGGGTGTGCATGCAAGGGGAGGCACTAGGGGCATATATGTGACAAGATGGGCAGATTCTAGAAGTGACAGCCTAACCTTGGTCCTCCCTCCCTCAGTTGGCTTGACCTTAGTCTCTGGGCTATCCTTCAGAGGACAATCTATTATCTCTATCAGAAGGAAGTGCGGTCTACTAGGGTGGGACAGACTGACTGTACGGTCTGATTGCTCTAGATGCCCGATATCCTTCAGGGAGATAACCTTTAAACGGTTGACCTCCAAGTGTATAGTCATTGACCATGTGTTAGCAAGCAGCACCTTAGGGTTCGCATGTATTATGGGGGACAACCTGGGGAATAACTTTTGTTTCCCACACCTGTCAACTTGTGAAGGGGAGGAGTCTAGCCTGTCAATCAAGCCATGTGGACATGGTTTTCTCCTGTGGGTTCTGGGAACTCCTATCTTCATCCCTGGAGGTGGGATACCCACTCCCTCTGCTCTCTGTCTTCCTGCTGACAAGCCACATGGAGCTACTCTGATGGAGCCAGAGCCCTGGAACTGGAGAAGTCCCATGCCAGCACTGAGATCCACTGGCCTATGATCTTCCTGCATGTGTTGTGTGAGTCTGAAGAGGAATTTATAGATTGGTATTGGACATATGGTCTAATATCGAACTTATGGACTTGATCTGGAGTGGGCTGGGATTTTTTTCTTAATATACAATTGCTCTTGTATCTAAAACTCCCTCTTATGCACATCTGAGCATCTATGGATTTGTTTCTCTAGTCTACCTGGACTCACACAGTGACAGAGAGGCCTGTCTCTGGGCTCCAGCTTCTCTGCAGATTCCAGGTGAGCTCGTGAGCAGGGAGTGGATGGTGATGGCAGAGGACGTCTGAAAGTCTGTCGTGTTTAAGTCCTGGAACTCTTCATGGCAATCCTGGGGGCAGGTTCTGACCTCCTACCGGCTGACCTGCATGCAAGCCACTGGGATGGCTTCCCTTTGTGGAGAAGCAAGCGAGCGCCTGGAGTCTCGGGAACTGGAAGACAGAGGAAGACAGGCCCTGGTCTAGCTGGGAAAGGGGTCTGACTGCCCAGGACTCCTCGCTGGATAAGGCCTGGCCTTGCTCAAGTTCTCCCTTGCCTTGGCCTGATAAGCTCGGCCAGTCTGGGGCGCAGCCCGCCCCGTGCAAAGGTGCGCAGAGCTGGGCTCTGGACACACGCCCTCTCCCCCTCTCCCGCAGGGCTGTTCATGTTGGCCTCTCTTCTGCTACTGCAGGCGCAGCATCGGGGCTGCCTCCCTGCGGGAGAGGGCCGGGAGAGGGGCAGAAGGGTCATTTGGGGACTGAGTCTTCACCGGACTATCTTGGGTGGCCGCAGTTCTAATCTCAGCGACTCGTGACCTGAGCTCCGAGTCCCTGGACGCAGGACCCTGGTCGCTCTGAGTGGATACTTTATCTGGCACAAGAGGACAAGCAGGGCCTTCCTGGGAAGGTGGAGGGGCTCAAATTACCAAAAGAATCTGCTCCCCAAATCCGAGGTGAACTGCCCTCCAGTCTCAGCCCGGTGCACCCTGCTCTGCCTCTGCCTGCAGCAGTGGCCCGGAAGCAACCCCAGGTGCCCCGTTTGCTCCTCCTTGCTGTTGATTTCACCCCCGGGTGACCCCACCTATGCAGCGCAGAGTGCTCCAAAGGGTTTTCTAAGGCTGTGACTTGCAACTGGATCCAGCCGGTTCCCACCAGTTTGGCAAAACCAATACCTGACTTTTTGGTTGAACTTGGCGAACATTACACTTGTAATGGGGGTTCACAAATGTACACTCCTTACTCCTTGTTAACATTCATTTGCGCAACAGCGTATTCTGAGCACCCATAGTAATGTTCCTTCCGTCCACAGGCATTCAAAATGACATGGACGGACGGTGCTTGTGACATATACTGATTCATTTCATGAAACTCCTTATACTTTTGGTGAAATGCTACAGTTCATTTCCTTGCCTGGGTTCCTTCCGCAAACAAGCACAGAACAAAACAGGGAAAGTGCCAAGCAACCAGAGGGTGACATGCGACATCATTCGGCTCTGCTTTGGGTTACGCCCCAAATTCCCGTGGGATAGTATGAGTGAGCCACACAATCCCTGAAAGTGTTCAAAGAGCTAAAAATGTTGTCAGAACAACTGTTGTAAGTTCAGCGGATGCAGAAAGAGGTTTTTCAAAGGTGAACATAATATGCTCAGAGAAGAGAAGTCAAACACGATGACTACTGTCTAATTGACCTACCTCTGAAGGATGGGATCCTAATCCTACAGTGAGAAGATGGTTAAGGGTAAACCACACAGCCTGTGATGCTCAGATATAAACAAACATTGTAAGTGAGGACACCAGTCAAAGAGCAATATGGAAATATCTTCACAGTTTTATTGTTTTTTGGTCAGGTATTATTTCATATGTTTTCATTAGCATTTTAAAACCCTTTCTTACAACATTATCTAGCTTTCTGTACCTCTTTTATTGTTCTAATTTAAGTATCAACTCTATGAAATAGTAAGCTCCCTCTCTCGGTATACCATTTTTATACTTAAAATGGTCCTAAGGCAGTGCACCGGTGCTACCTTCCTTGAATCCCACCCTGGCGGTGACCTTTCAGAGACAGGTTGTCAGACCTTCTCCCTGAGGTACCTCTATCTGGTTCTGAACACCGACATCTTTTTAAAATTAGTTTTGTTCATCTATAACACATCACACAATTCAATAATTCAATCATATTAAGAGGGGTTGTGCAATCACAAAGTACTTGCAGCAAAAGTAAATACATATGTAAAAATATCCTTTGTCAAATACGCACGTGTATGCATGCATCCATGCAGGTGCACATGCATGTATGCGCATGTGTATGCACTTGTGTGCACATACATGCATGTGCATGTGTACATGTATGTATGTCCGTGTTATGTGTGTGCATGTATGTGCATATGCATATGCACATGTGTGGTGTGTGTAGAGTATAGTTCCATTCACACCTGCTCAGTCTGCATCTATCTAATCATCACCTTGCTAGTCCATCCCCTCCTGTGAACAACAGTGGGATGAGTGTCTGGTTAGAGGGGGCTCCTGGGATGGAAATCAGGAAAGCCTCGCACAGCCCAAAGCCACTCTCCTTCTCTGGAAACCAGTGTGTGGGAAGGATGCTGGGACTCAGAGGGACTGTGACATTGTGGGAGTGGGTGACCAGTCCTGGAATCACTCCTCAGTGGCTAGGATCTCGTGCTCACTGGACAGTTACAGTAGAGGGCAGAGGACCCCAAAGAAGGGAGGTAGAACTCACACTGGGCTAGGGGAGGCGCGGAGGCCCAGGCTCCCAGGGTGGCCTGGGAACCTTCTCACTTCCCTGCACCTGTACACTGAGGCCAATAGGAGTATTTGAGACCCTAGCTCATGAAGTCTCCTGCGACCCTCTAGTTCATAGGTTTCCACATTTCCTAGGCCTCTTGACTCCTTCTCAGGAAAAAAATTACTGAGTACCCCCTGACACGTTTGTGCTCTAGCCCCTCATGCAGGATGAAGGGTCTGTATCTTCCCTTGCAGAACCCCTGGGTCTTTCCAGCACCCCATCCAGGGGTAAGAGTGTCTGCTTTGGGAAACACTGCTCTCAGGCAAGACTCTGGAGAAGAAGTTAACCCATCAAAGCTAGGGAATCTGTGTTGGGGGGATCTGAACCCCAGGATCTGTGGGCATAGAAGGGGTCTTGTCCCTGAGTCAGGAAGGTGGGTGCCCAGGCCACTCAGGTTAGCCCTGACCCTGTGCAGCCACCAAGCCCCAGGCCTGGAACACCAGCTCTGGGACAGCAAATGTAACATGGGCAGCTCCTCTGCTTTACTCTCAGGGAGGGGAGAGGTGGCAGGCCAAGAGACTGGGCTCTTTGGACCGTGTTCTTCCTGCAAAGAAGGGAGAAAAATCCAATAGCCATGATGAACCCAACTCATTAACTCAGAGATCTATGACACAGCCTAGTTGATTATAGTGTCCTCAGGAATGGAATAGATGGGTGGTCTATGAAATATTCCCTTGATCGGGGAAAAATGAGGACCTAATGCCGGGAGCTTAAGTGGAGAGGAAATGTTTTGAGAATGACGAGGGCAATGAATGTACAAATGCGCTTTACACAATTGACGTGTGCATGGATTGTGTAAGAGTTGTATGAGCCCTAATAAAATGATTTTTAAAAATTCCCTTGATCTGAGCAAGTAGGAGTGTCCTAGGTGATATGAGTGGAAGTTCATCGGATGTGTCATTGCTAACTATTTCTTCTCAGTCTGTGGGTTCTCTTTTAACACGTTTGATGAAGTCTTTTGATGTGCATACATGTCACATGTTACAAAGTCCCAGTCCTTTATTATGTCGTCTGTAGTGTGAATGTTTCATTATGTTCAGTAGGGTATGTAGGTAGACTTTGTAGTAAGGCCCTTAAGTCTGTCTCTGTTTTTCCGTTGATGGTCTTTCTGGTTCTAGGTTGATACTTAGCTCTCTGATGCTGGATTATGGGGTACTAGGGGTGGGGGTCTAACCTGACTCACCCAAACAGACTCAGGAGCCCTCAGTCTTTTCCAAGACTTGAGCCAGTTAACAGACCCACCACCTCCTGAGTAAAAGGGGGCCCAGTACCTCTTGAGGAAGGACATTGATTTCTCCCAGAATGCGCAGCAGGATGGCTGTGCGCAGGGGAACTCAGAAGACTTTTCAGAGATGCTAGAACCTCGCTTTGAACCGACACAGTGCCTCTGTAAATCCGCTGCCCAGGATCTCGTCAAAGTGCTGAAGAGCAACCATGTCACTTTGAGAACCAGGGTGGGCCTGACCGAAGCCAAGGTACTGTCAATGGCCTCCTATGAGTATGAAAGATGGGCTTAATACGTTTGGCGCAGACTGTTGGAGTTGACTTCGACTAACCGAAGAACACGCAAATCTGTCTTCGAAGTACAACCAGAGAGTTCCTTAGACGCAAGGATGGTGAGACGTTGCTTCACATGTTTTGGACAAGTTATCAGAAGTGCCAGTCCCTGGAGAAGGGCATGGTGCTCTGTGACGTAGAGGGGCAGCTAGAAAGAGGAAGGTTCTCCACGAGACAACGGACACACAGAGGCCCCAAAACAAGCTCACGCACTGGGACAATTACGAGAATGGTGCAGGAGCGGGTAGCGGTTCTTGCCCATTGTGCCTGGGGTCGCTGTGGGTTAGGATCGACGGGGCGGCACTAACAACAAGAGCAGCATTAGGGAAGGATGGGAGAAAGGTTAGTTTTTCTACTTCCATGAAGAGTCTTGAAAACCCTCTGGGACACTTCTATCCTGTCCCATGGGGTTGCTGTGAGTTGGAATTAACTCAATGGCTGTCAGGTTTTTTTCCTTCTATTTGCATAGAATGCACGTCATATGCATATCGTACAGGTAAAAAGTTCAAGCATATTAAGATGAGTTGTGCAATCATTACCACAATCATTTTTGAGTTTCATGCTCTTATTGGGTAGACACTTTCCTGGAAGTGGATTTCCCTTCCCCAAGGGCTCTGGTGGCACAGTGAACACAAGATGATGAACATTTTGTTGATGATTAACTCATCAATGAAAGATGATTAAATAGTGAATGATGGGGGCAGTGTGGAGTGGAGACCCAAAGCCATTTGTAGGCCACTGGAGATCCCCTTGTAGAGGGGTCTCAGGGAGGAGACGAGCCAGTCAGTGTGCGATGTAGCAACGATGAAAAATAAAACTTTCCTCTAGTTCCTAAATACTTCCTCCCTCCCCCACCCCCACTATCATGATCCGAATTCTACCTTGCAAGTCTGGATAGACCAGTGAATGTACACTGGGATGTACAGATGGGAACTGGAAACACAGGGAATCCAGGGTAGATGATCCCTTCAGGACCAGTGGTGTGAGTGGCGATACTGGGAGGGTAGAGGGAGAGTGGGTTGGAAAGAGGGAACCAATCACAAGGATCTATATGTGACCTCCTCCCTGGGGGACGGACAACAAGAAAAGTGGGTGAAGGGAGATGTGGGACAGGGCAAGATATGACAAAATAAACAATTTATAAATTATCAAGGGCTCATGAGGGTAGGGGGAGCGGGGAGGAAGGGGGGAAAAATGAGGACCTGATGCCGGGGACTTAAGTGGAGAGCAAATGTTTTGAGAAAGACAAGAGCCATGAATGTACAAATGTGCTTTACACAATTGATGTATGTGTGGATTGTGATGAGTCGTATGAGCCCCTAATAAAACGATTAAAAAAAGATGATTAAAAAGTTCATCATCATGAATATCTTCCCTAGCTGTACCATGGGTATGTAGGGCGGTAATTTTATATTTATATTGATGTATCTGCCCTCAAACCAACCACCGAATTCACTGCCATTGAGTTGCTGCCCTGCCAGACCAGGAGAAACTGCTTCTGTGGGTTTGAGGCTGTAGCACTTTATGGCAGAAGAAGAGCCCGCCTTTCTCCCAAGGAGTCACTAGAATTCGAACTGTCAGCCTCACATCTACCCTACTAGTCCTGCTTCCCTGAAAGGTCCAGTTGTGCGCCATGGGACTGAGTTTTGGCCAAGGAGACATGAGGGGAAGCGCTGAGTGGGTCTCATCATCTTCATGAGGGGGAGAAGGTGGTCCCCTTCTTTCTGACTCCAGTCTTTGTAGCCAGGGAAGAAAGGCCGTGCAGGATGGGGGACAAGAACAGCACACTGGGGTCTTGTTACCTGAACCTGCCATTTTAATCCCTCTCTCCATGACCATGGCCTGTTTGATTCCACCTGAAATCAATTGTATCAAGACTCAATTCACATAGGGCCCCTCCAGTGGGATTCAGCTAGTTCACACGAGTCCGGCAGAACCGAAACCTAATGTTTTGCTGAGTTTGGTGAACCGGTTGTTAAAATGGCATTTGTCACCAGAGTTCTCTCTTAGGTGAGAAACTGGGCAGCTGCCCATTGTGGGAAATGACTAATTTATATCGGTTACTCTTTTCGAATGTCCCTCTGTGCACCAGGGGATTCACTGCACGCGCCAATGGTGGTGTTGATTCTGCCCATAGATATAAAACCTACACAGACCTATGCTTGCAATATCTACTGATTCATTTCTTAAAACTCCTTACACTTTGATGAAATATTACATTTTTATTTCCTTGCTTGTGTTCCTTCAGCAAACAAACACAGAATGGAAAGAGGGTGACATGCTGTCACTCGGTTCAACTTTGTTTTGGGCCCCAAGAGATGCTATGAGCGAATTCTGCAGTTCCTGAAAATGTTCCAGGAGCTAAAGATCTGTGAGAACAGTTGCGGTCAGGTCAGCAGAAGTGGGAAGGGCTCAGCACAGATGCACAGCGGAGGCTCAGAGAAGTCAAGTCTCCCGTTTCTAATCGATCAGACGCAAGGACTACTGTCTCACTGGCCTGCCTCGAAAGGAAGGGGCTCCTACTCCAGCAGTGAAGAGGGTTAAGGAGAAATCACACAGCCGAGGATGCTCGGGGAAAAGCCAAGAATATTGCCAGTGAGGGCGCCAATCGACGCAATATGGAAATGCCGGAAACAACAGTTACATTATTTTTTTGCCAGGTATTATTTAATATTTGTTCATTCATATTGTAAAACTCTTATAGTTTTCCATACCTCTTTTACTGTTCTTATTTAAGGACGAACTGTATGAAATAATAAACTACCTATCAGCATATCTTTTTTTCATTTGGGCAGTGAATTTTCACTGGGGCAACGAACCAGTTGTGAACTTATTTGAAGCCCACCCCAGGGTGCATAGTTCTATGCATACACACCTGAGACAGGTACTCCTGTCAAGATACAGACCTTTCCCACCGCCCCCCAAAATTCTCTTTGTGCCCTTTGTCATCAATATTCACACACACATACACACACACCATGTAGCTGCTTACTCTCCCGTAGTTTACTTTCTCTCTGAACTACTTCTGCCTGAGAGAGCATTAAGCATCTCTCTCACTTAGGTCAGTATTGTTCAGGATGTTATTCTTTGCCATTATTCTTTCTATATTCAATGCAGACTTGAATACAGATGGGGTACACGCAGTTTCAAACAAAGCCTCCGAAAGACAGCATATTATTTTCTTGGGAACCTCAAGCCATTGTTCAAGCCCGGTGTCTTCGACTGGTTCCCTGGGCAACAGCTGTGCGGGAGGTTTCTCAGGGAGCACCCTGGGGACACACCTGTGCAGTAAATACGGAGGATGGTGCCACCACTGCCAACCTCACAGGGAGCACCAGGGCAGGCGCAGGTCTTCAGAGATGTCCGAGGATGTGAGGTTGAGCCTGTGTACCCCCAGATGGGAGGTGGTCCTCGGACAAGGTGTGTCCCTGGGGAGGCTGTTCTTCCAGTAGCTGCCATGCCTCTCAGTAGCCCCTGAGGATCCCACCACGCATGCCCATGGCTCTGCTGTGTGTCCCGGAGCACCTGGCCCTCAGCTGCAGAGGAGGCACAGCTCTGTCCATCCCTGGGACAAGTCCTGTACTGCAAGCCCTTCCTTGCCCAAGGTCCTCATTTGTCACACGCAAGGGTGCATGTCCTTACAGTGCATCTCCTGGTGGTGCCATGGTTAAATGCTCGATTGCTAATAGGAAGATTGAGGTCCCAAGCCCTAGCTGTTCCCAGGAAGAAAGATGTGGCAGCCTGTTGGTGTAAAGATCAGCCTTAGAGCCTCTATGGGACAGGGTCACCCACTGTGGCTAGGAGTGGGCTCCGTGTCAAGGGGCGACGGGAGGGCCTTAAAGTAGCAGACAGCCACAGCTTTCTCTCGCACAGCAGCCGGGGGCAGAGTGCCGGCAGTTTGGTTAGCAGCTCACCGCTTCACTGCCCTGTGACCCTGACCATCTACTGAGTGCCCTCTGAGGCAGAAACCCTTAGCCTCACTGGCCCTTTGATGCCAAGGGAGGCATTCGTGCCCTCGTTTGGGACCGTCCCTTACAGCCAGGAGCCCTGGTGAGGCGATGGTTATCCATTGGGCTCTAACCACCAGCTCAGCAGTTTGAAACCACAGCCACTCCTTGGGAGCAGGATGGGGCTTTCTACTCTCGTACACAATGACAGTCTCAGAAGCTCAGCAGGGTAGCTCTACCCTGTCCTTTGGGTCACTGTGAGTCCAAGTCCACTCTGGCAGGGAGCTTTTTGGTTTGGCTTACAGCTTGTCCCCAGTGCCTGAAGGGGATATTCCAGGCTTGCTAAAGAAGAGGGGAGGAAGAAAAGGAAGCGGGGAGGGGGAGAGAGAGAATTTTCTTAGAGCATTCCACTTTAGCCTATTTAACTCTCTCAACAGCCCAAAGAAGCAGGTCCAGTTCTCTCAGCCATTAAATGCTCCATGAGGTTGGAGTGACTTTTCTGGGGCCCTGAAGGGGCTGAGTGCCGAGCCCAGGTCTGCAGCAGGCATGCCGGACCCAGAGTCCCAAGTGTGTGCACCTCACAAGGTGGCTTCCCTCCCAGGGAGGGGAGAGACCTGACCTGGTAAGCCAAGCCCCCTCTCACATGCCCCTCCTGTCCCTTAGCTGCTGGGTTTGAGAGAGGAAACGGGATCAGGACAGAACTGCTCGAAGGAGAAAATGAAGTACTTAAAACTCCTGGGCCTGTCGGAGAGGATCCCAGAGATTCCAGCCTGGAGATTAGAGAGGGGCAGTGGCAGTGGGGCAGGGAAATAGGAAACCGCCCCTTTTCCACCCTCCCCTCCCCTCCCCACAGCAGTAGGACCAGAAGAACACTGGTTGCTGCTTGCAAACAGGAGGAAGAGGCAGGGGGAGAGAGAGTTTCCATCAGCTGCCACCTCTAAGAATCACGCTCCCTGGAGCCGGCACTGGGGTGGCAATGCCTGTGTCAGGAGCAGTTACAGACACTGGCAGGTGGACCTCAACATAAGCAAGATGACCCAACGCCCTGATCTCCCTGCCTCCGTCTAGGAGTGGAGTGGGCTGCTAACCACAAGGTCAGCATTTCAAACCCAGCAGTCACTCCACAGGAGCAGGCTGAGGTTTTCCTGCTCCTGTGGGGCAATTCTGCTCTGTCCCAGGGAGTCCGTCTGAGTTGGAACGGACCCGATGGCCGTGAGTTTTGAGACCTCTGAGTTTTTGATTTATCTACTGAATACCGACAAACCTGTCTTGGAAGAAGTACAGCCAGAATGCTTCCTGGGGCCAGGATGTCGAGACTTTGTCTCACAGACATGGGGCATGCAGTCAGGAGAGACCAGTCCTGGGAGAAGGACATCAAGCTCCTCCCAGGGGGACAGTGAGGAAGAAGATGGCCCTCGACCAGGTGGATGGACACAGTGGCAGCAGCAATGGGCTGCAGTGTACGAAGCACTGGGGGCGGGGCAGGACCAGGCAGTTCTGTGGTACACGGGTCACTACGAATCAGAACCGACTCGATGGCACCTGACCACAGCTACAACAACCGAGGAGCCCTGGTGTGGCAGTGAGTTAACCCGGCCACAAGATTGGCAGTTCAAACCCACCGACAGCCCCAAGGGAGAAAGGTGACACTGTTGCCTCCCGTAAACATTTTACCGACTCAGACCCCCCCTGAGGAGCAGCTGAACCTTGTTGTAGGGCTTTGCTATGCGTCCAAATCGACTGGACGGCGGTGGGCTTGGTTTGGGGGTTTGGACCCAGCTGCTGGCACCAGGCTTGGTAAAGTAAAGGACTGGTGAAGACGACAGAGGACCCTTGATGAGGCCGTGCACGCCGTGGCTGCGACCGTGGGCTCACACATAACAATGGTGAGGCTGCCACAGGACCGGTCAGTGTGGCGTCCTGCTTTACTTGGGGTCACTGGGGGTCAGAATGATTCAAAGGCAACTACCAACCACTGATGGGAGGCAGGACCCAGGGATTCCGTTGGCCGCCAGGTGGCAGTTAGTGTCTCACCGTCCCCTCTTTGGGTTGTTGACATTTTCAGGGAATTCTCTGGCCATTTCCTTGGCACACAAGCATCCAGGGTCTGGGTTCTGAGGTCAGGTGGCCTCAGGAAGGGCAGGTGGCCACTAGCCTCAGTCAGCATTGCCAGTTCTGTGGCTCTGTAACTACAGAGACACACAAGACCAGTGTGATAGGCTCCAATGAGGCGCTGGAACCAAGCTGGCCCGACTTCCTCAAAACGGTGGAGTAGGAATCTGTGAGCAGGGCCCACATTCATTTGGAAAGACCTCCCTTGCAGCAGACAGATGCAAGTTCATCCAAGGGTTGCAAGCAATGACTGTTTGAGAGTCTGTTTCTTCCCGGGCCTGTGTGAACCTGCACCTCTTGAGTCTGGCTTCCTGCCTCTCACTGGTTCTGGAAGCCCTGAGAGGTGCTAACAGCTAGCACACCCAGCCGATAACGGAATGAAGGGTTTGGGTTGGAGTCCATCCTTGAAAAAGAGGCCTAGTGATCTACTTCCCTAAAGCCATATGTAGCAGCACAGCACTCCTCTGGCCCACCCCATCCACCCTGAGTCACGAGACACAATAGTGCCTGGGGTCTTTTCATCTGTAACACACGGACATCCTCTGGAGATGTTGCAGACAGACAGACCTGTTTATTACGAGGCCCTTGTTCCGTCTTCAGTGCTTATAGGCATGATCAAGTACACTGTCACCAAGTCCGTGCCGGCTCACAGCCACCCTACGGGACAGGGCAGAACTTCCCCTGTGCGTTTCCAAGACTGTCACGCTTTATGGGAGTAGGGAGCACTGTCTTTCTCCTATGGAGCAGTTGGTGGTCTTGAACTGCTGATCTTGAGGCTCGCAGCCCAAGGTGTAACCACTATGCCACAGGGCTCCTAGCTTATAGACCGTGGTATGTGTATATATGAGAGACCAGGTTGAGGATGAAAACGTCTAGGGAAAGCTTGCCAGTAGCATGAGGCATGCATACTCCCCAAAGCTACATCACCTCATTCTGTGACCCCTGCTTCTCCCAGAGCACAGCCCCTAGTCTGACTGTGCATGCTCACTTGCGCTCTTTGATGACGTGGTGACTACGATTTAGTGAGCAAGTATTTAGCATGCCCTCCACTAAGCATCATGGACTGCTGCCGTTGCTGACCAGGGGATAGATTCTGACTCACATGACAAAGTGCAAGTGCCTGTAGCATTTCCCAGGTGGAAAGATTTACAGAAGACCGCCAGGTTGCTTCTCGGAGTTGCTGAGGCTCCAACTTCCGACTCTTCAGTTAACAGCTCGTTCAGGGGCGCAGTTCCTGCTTGTCCTGAAGGGAGGGGCCAGCTTGAGTCTCATCTGACTGAGTTGGGACACTGTGCTGGACTAAGGGGTCTGGTTTAAGGGTCTTCTCTAGAAGCTCAGAGGGGGAAGAGGCACGTGTGAGCTGGAGCCACGCCAGGCAACGGAGCAGACCCGGCAAAGAGCAGAGGGACGAGCAGGGTGGGTTTGAGGAACAGTCTGCCCCTGAGCCTTTCCTGTGCTGACATGCCCTCCCCATCCAGCTGCACCATCGCTCCTCCAGGAAGCCTTGAGGGAACCCACTCGCCATGAGCCAGTGTCTCCCTCCTGGTGGCTATGCCAGGGCCCTTGGTGGCCATGCTGTGTGCAGACATCTGCTGGCCTTGAGCCTGAGCTTGGCAGAAACCCGCTCAGGGTCTGCAGCAGAGGTATCGCGATGTGTTCTCCAAATGGATTTTTCCCTCTTTCTCCCGGGCACAAGGAAGACTCTGTTTCTGTTGCATCCAGGTGGGGCTCTGTGACTAATTCTGGTTCAAGACTGGGCAGAAGTGATGTCTGTCACTTCCAGAGCTGGCCCCTCAGCAGGCCCCTGTGTTCTCTGCTTGTGCCCTTTCTCACCAGGCTGCAACGAGAAGAAGCAGTGGAGGCCTCTGGAGGCGCTGAAGGTGCATGGTGGAATCCTGGAAGGTGTTCCGGTTCCGGGGTGACTGTGGAGTCCTGCCCACCTCTTTTGACGTGCAATGCACGGTTTGCTGAGCAAGAACTGAGGTCTTGTGTGTTACGACTATTCTGACTGCCACAGGATCTCAGCAGCCTTAACTGCAGCCACCTGGCTGATGGGACTAGTTCTGGGGGTGCGACTGAAGGCATCTTACCTCTGCTTGGAGAGGCTACAGAAAGCCCAATGAATGGTTTTGACGGCTTTGCTCTGTTAAGGACGAAGACAAGATGTCAGTGCTGCTTGTACCCCAGGTGTGCGTCATTGCACCCCAGTACTTACTGACATCGCCACAGCCATTGTTCACATGGCTCCTTCCAGCAGTTCTGACCAGGAGACACGTGCCCTCTGGGTGAAGCTTGGCCATTCTGTCCACAGAAGGGACGGAAAGGAAGCCTCCAGTCAGTTCCCCTACCAGTTGCTCCCCCCACCATCTCTCCGTGTAGCAGCTCAGCCACAGTGATTTTGTGGAGGAGGATTTGAGTTTTACCCCAGAGGCACAGAAAGACAAGTTTTGTCTCAGCTCCCATGAACACCCAGCTCCACGTGGTGATGCTGTTTCTGTGGTTACCCTTCATGGGTGGTGCTTGGGGCAGGTGGTGGTGGCAGTGGAAGGGGCATGGGTGGCCAGGGCAAAGGACTAGGGTAAGGGACTCTGAGAAGCACAGTCTCCAACTCCCGCTCTGCCATGCAGGTACCAGCGACAAGGGGCTGGTACCTGCCCCTTCCACACAGCCTGCCGCGGGAAAGCCTGCCCCTGCCCCCGGAGACCCCAGGGGCCAACCTTGGCCAGGAGTAAGATGCCAGGCTAAGCTCTCTTCTGGGAAAAACCACCGAGGAAGCCCGGAATGCCCAGGAGAAGGGAATCTCAGAAAGCCTGCGCCTCCTCCCGTCCACTTTGCAGGTCGGGAATCAGAGCCCAGGCTGTCTAAGGGATCAAAGGTAACAAGAACTGGAATCGGGTCTCCCTCTTTACAGCCCCGAGCTCTTTCCTTCAGAAGGGCGCGGGAAGGTGGGTGGGGTCTGCCCACGGAGCTGGGGGTGGGGAGGGGCAGCGGAGGGGCCGCGCTAGCGGCTCTCGGGGACCTGGCCTCTTTCTCTTCCTAGGCCACCCGGGCCACACTTCCTGCAGACGGCGACTAGAGGGCGGGGGCGGGGGCGCTCGGC
>NW_022103906.1:97266804-97274143 GCF_000313985.2 Echinops telfairi | reverse complement strand
GCGTCCTGCGTCGGACCGGGTAGGCGAGGGGCAGGGCTGCGGGGGCTGCGGCGCGGAGCGCTCGGAGCGCGCGCGGGTGTCCGCGATCGTGACTCGGGGTGGGCGTGTGCGCCCGGGGCTGGTCTCGCTTCTCTTCGCGGGTGGATTTGTGCATATGACCGCGGACGGCGAGTCCTCGTGGCGATCCGTGTGTGCAGTTGGGTGTGCACATTTTTGGCTGCGTGCGTGGAATCGTGTGCCGGGCGCAGTTGCTCCCGGGTGCCGGGCCGGAGTCGTGGGGGGTAGGGTGGGGTGCAGCAGCGCCGGGGCCTGGGGGGGCGGGTGAGCGTGGGGGCTGGCTGGCCCCGAGCGAGGAGCCGGCTAGACCCCGCGGGCCAGCGCAGTTCGGGGCGCAGGAGCCCCTGGGGGAGCAGCGCAGGGAGGGAAGGAAGGAGAGATAGAAGCACTGGCCAGGTGGGGGCTGGGGACAGGGGGGGGGCAGGCCCACGCGACACACGTGGGCCGCCTGGCGCTTTGGCCAAAGATGGGGGCGGGGCGGTGTCGCGGCGATTTCCTCCGGAGTTAGAACCCCGCTGGCCTTGCCAAGACCTGGGCCAGATAGGCCACCTCTCTGTGTCGCGGGTTGCTTCTCTTTTAAAATGAGGACATTCCCTCCCTCACGGGCTGTCGTGACAGGTGGACCTGTGTGCTCTCAGCCCTGCGCCTGGCACTTAGTAGGTGTTGTGTTAATTCGAGACGCCACAGCCTGCGCAAACTGGACAGTGATTGAGGAAGACGCAGGAAGAGCTGGTGCATATGGCCACGGACTGCCGGAAGAACGGACACTGTACAGCCCGAAAGTGCCCCTTTGGAGCGAGGATGGCGAGACTGCCTCTCCAGAAAGGACAGTGCCTAGAACGGGGCATTGTGCTTGGTCCAGGGTTGGGGGTGGATTGACACAGCGGGTGACAACAATGGGTTCAAACCTAGCAACACAATTGTCAGGATGGCGCAAGACCGGTTCATTCTGTAGTACGCAGGGTCTCTGGAGATGCCAATTAACAATAACAACATGTTAATTGGATTAGCTGCTCGCGTGTGCTCTCTCGTTCTCCCTCTCCCTCTCTCCCTGTCTCCCTTGCTCCTTTATCCTAGGCAGGGCTCATACGTTTTATTTTCTTTCTCCTGCCTGTGCTTCCTTCATATCAAGAATCTAACAACCGTGCAGCACTGAGATTCGGGAAAGTTTAGGCGGCTGGGTGCGCTGCCTGCTTGCTGCACCTCCCCTGTGGTGCAGCCAGCGGGTCTGCTGGTGCGGAGAGGAGGCTGGTTTTGCAGCCCTAAAAGGCTCCAGCGCTCCAGCGAGGGTCCCTTCCCTGGTGGGGAGTCGGCGGCTTCTGGAGTCGGCAGACCTTTTGTTCAACAAGTGGCTGGTCTCCTGACATCTGAGAACCACAAGGCAGCAGCACTCCCCCAGAGACAGAGCGACCTCTGCCTGGTCTCCTGTGCACCCCTGGGCCTGCAGAATGCCACCCCACCCCCCTCCTCCTAGCCGACTGTCACCTGTCTGGTCTGGGACTCAACATTGGACACCCTCCAACCTCCTTAATTACGGAACCGTAGACTTCCCTGGAGTCTTTCCCACCCATGATGGCAAGGGAGACGGGGTGGTGGGACCCTCCCTCCCAGCCCCCTACCCCCACCCTCCTAGACCCCTACTTTGGTCTTTAAAATAGAAAGGTCCTCAGTATTTAATTTGGAGCCCAGTGCCTGTGATTTTGGACTTTCGGTGAGCGTACCTGAGCCTCCTATGGGGGATACCTCTAGGCAGAGTCCTGCCACCACACACACCTGTTCCCTCAGACCCAGGAAGGCCAGCTACTGGGGTGCACATGAAGCAATTGATCTCTACCCTCCACCTCCACAGCTTCCAAATAAGACTCTTCCCACCTGCAAAAACAAGTAGCATGTAACCAAGGGAGCGGCCGGCCTCATCTATGCACCAGGCTCTCAGAACAGACCGTGGCCGGCCCTGTGGCGTGGTCTGAGGAAGGAGCCCCCTGCCTGGCTGCATTTGGGTGTCGGATGTGCTTCCCAAGTATCCTGTGCTCCTACTGTTAGTGTGTGCTGGGAAGCCTTGAGCTGCGAGGCTTTGTGGGGAACAGCCAGAAACCGCGGCTTGCTGCTCCGGCTCCTCTTCAGCGAGAACTGCGCTGTAGCGGGATGGCAGGCGATGGACTTAATAAGCCAATTTTTCATTTCAATCTGGTGTCAAAGGCACACTTAGAATGCAACCTATTTTCTATTTCATAATGCGATGTTGTATCCTAGAGGAGAAAAGGGCTTTTGATCTGAACCCTGCTCTCGTCCCTGTCATCACATTTGGTAATCATATTTTAGAAAAGTCAGCCTGGCGTTCTCAGCTCAAGAGACAGATCAAATAGCTTTCTTTCCTCCCGGTTCAAGCCAGCCCTCTGTCTCAAGCACACCAGCATTTGGGCCCCGGGATCTCTTTCTGTTTCACTTTGAAAGCGCCTGTAATTACTGAGCCCTCTAGGCTTTATTGGATAATGTGCCAGAGGGAAAGTCCAGGGGCTTGAGCTCCGGCTTTTCCAAAGCGTTAACAAATGCATGCTTCTTAATTCCTGCTATGAAAATTACCAATGGACATAATCAAGGCAAGCAAAAGCTCATTGGGGTCCTCAGTCATTATTAAGGGTGTGAAGGGGCCCCGGGGCCAAACAGTTGGGAGTTTGGTCATCCCTACAGCAGGGAAGATGAGGGTAGGCGTGAAAAGACATGGATCCACAAGAGGTAAGCAGTGACCAAGAGAGACTACCAGAGCTGGTTCCTCTGAAGAAGTCCTAGACCCCAGGCCTTGCCATCTGGGTGGGGAGAGGGAGGAGGGCTTGCAGGCAGAGGTGGGGGACCAGGTGATCTTGGGGTGGGGGGATGTGGTGCCACTTTCTGGCCTTGCCTGCCCCTGTGGGGTCTCTCTCTATCCTTTTATCAGGTGGGAATAGCCGGCAATGTGAGATGATTTGGGAGACCTGGCATTGAGAATGGGAGGCACCAGAAGTCATCTGACCTGTGGAGGAGCGGGGACAAGTCAAAATCCGGGAATGACAAAGGCCACACACCAAACACCAGCCCAGGACTCCCATTCATTTCCAACGAGGCCTAGAGATGGAGTCCATGGGGAAAGAAATCCTGCAGCTGTCATCTCCATCCCCTCTTCTGCCCACAGGGCTGTGCACAACCAGAACTAGAGGCTGTGCTCAACGACGGGGAGTGGGCTGTGGTGCATGCTGCCCAACCTGGGCTGTGATTTACCTTGCTCCCTCTCCATGTGAGGGACATTTAGTGCTCTCACCTCCTCCCTTCATTGCGCAGTCACCAAGTGCTTGTGTGCCATGTGCCCAGTGCTTGTGTGCTCTATCAATTCTATATCTCTTTCATTGGCACCGGGTTTAGGCATTGGGTTTCTAAGCACAAGGTCAGTGGTTCAAACCCACAAGCTGCTCTGAAGGAGAACGATGAGGCTGTCTGCTTCCCCAAATATGTAAAGCCTCAAAAACCCCAAGGAGCAGTGTTACTCTCCTTTATAGGGTGCCTATGAGCTGGAATGACTCAGCGGCAGTGGGTTTCTCTTTCCTTCCCTGGATTTAGTCTTCCTTCTAAGTGGCTGAGTGCCCAGGTTACTTAGGAGCCGGGAATATCATCCAGGATTCTCACAAGGAGTCCCAATGTTTATTTGACATCAAAGATTAAGCTCCTTGACAGCTGAAAGTTTAGCTAGATGGGGAACTATCTTAGAAGTTCTCAAACCCAGCCCACTGTCACCGAGTGGGTGTTAGGCCTGGTTGAGTAGAGAAACCAATCCAGTGGTACTCATATACATGTAGGAAAGAGCTTGTCATCGAGAAGGAATTGTGTATCAGGAAAACATCCCAGCCCAGTCCAACCCAAGTCCATAAGTCCAACACTAGTCCATAAGTCCCTCTGCAGACCCACACAGCCATTTGCAATGATGCAGTATGCAGGAAGATCCCAGGCCAGTGGGTGAGAATTGTGGATCCAGGGGTGGTGGAAGTATCACAGGGCTCTCGCAGGTCTCAGCATGGCTCCGGCAGCTGTCCAAGTGACTCACAGCAGGAAGGTGAAGGGAGAGAGAGGAGAAAGTTTGCAGGATCTTCCTTATGAGAAGGCCACGCCCACAAGGAAGCATCACCAGGCCGTGACCTGATTGACAGGCTAGACTCCACCCCTACACCCTGTTTATCTAGTTGACAAGAAACGATGTAACCACCACAGAGCCCATCCCAACTCTGCTGTGGTTGACTGCTGATGTTAGGTGGACAGCCACCCTGTCCAGCAGAAAGAAACACCACCTGGCCCCGTGCTGTCCTCACAATTTGTGGCTGCAGCCCCTGTGTCAGTCCAGCTGGTCGAAGGTCTTCCTCTTTTCACCGCCCCTCCACCAAGCATGATGTCCTTTTACAGAAATAGGTCCCTGCTGATAACGTGTCCAAAGTATGTGAGACAAAAGTCTTGCCATCCTTGCTTCTAATGAGCATTCTGGCTGTACTTCTTTCCAGACAGATTCATAAGGATTCTTCAGGGCCCTAATGGACAGCATAGAACTACCCCATAGGGTTGTCAAAGTTACACTCTTTGTGGAAAGTTTCCCCCACAATGGGACCGTGGTGGGGTTATAACGACTGACCTTCCGCTTAGCCACTCAGGGTTTGTCCACTGCTGCACCGACGCTCCCTGTGAGCATTCTCGCCAGGTCTAAACCCTGCTTGCTTCTTGTGGGACAATACTTTCAGCTTATGAGTTGCCGGCCCAGACTCAGTGGAGACAAGTGTTGTGTTAGGCAGTGGTGACTAGGGAAACACACTCAGAGACACCAATATAGATATGCAAGAGAGAGCTTCACATCAAGTAGTTATAGGAGGAGGGAGGGAGAAAGGAGGAGCTGATACCAAGGGCTCAATAGAACGTAAATGTCTAGAAAAGAATGATGGCAACATATGTATCAATTTGCGTGATACAATTGACATATGAATTGTTATGAGTGTAAGAGCCCCCAATAAAATGATCTTTTAATTAAAAAAAAAGTAGTTATGTATCAGGAAAACACCCCAGCCCTGTCTACATCCAAACCACAAGTACGATGCTAGTCCATAAATCCCTCTTCAGACTCATGCAGCCACAAGCAATGATGCAGAATGCAGGGAGATCACAGGCTGGTGGGTGCAGAGTCCCATGGATCCAATGGTGCAGTCGTCACAGGGCTCTGGCACATCTCAGAGTGGCTCTCCAGCAGGCTGGTGAAGGCAGAGAGAGAGAGAGGGGAGGTTCCCAGGACCCTCCTTATGAGGAGGCCACGCCCACCAGGAGGTACCATCAGGCTGTGCCCTGACTGACAGACTAGACTCCACCCCTACACGCATATCTTTAAGTTGACTCAAAATTATGTAACTACCACGTGTGTTCTCGTTTGTCAGCACCTGTTATCCATTTGTTTGTGTGTGTGTGTGATGTTCTGTTAGGGTTCAACTGAGTGGATGTGTGTAGATTCTAATCACCCCTGCTTTGGGACTCAGAATTCCCCACATCCTCACTGGGTTCTGGCCATGTTTTCACGGCCACACGGAAGTCTGTGCACCTGTGAACCTCGGGCAGCTCCTGCCCCTCCCCGTGGGGTTGAGTTTCTCATTAGGGGACGGCAGACGAGTAATTGTAGATGGAGATAGTGTGATACGTTTGGGGCAGGGGTGGGGGAGTCTCCCAGTGGCAGAAATCATCCTAAAAGCCAGCTGAGTCTCTGGGTGCAGGTTTTCCTATCACGTCAGGTAATCGATAGTTTGACAGGGATAACATTTCTTAGGCCCAGATGAATAAGGTGCAAGTTTAAAGATTTTTTTCCGTCTTCGCCTGCATCATCTGAGAAGCACATCGAATCCTTTAGAGAGCTCTACCAGGGCCATGTTGTCTCAAACAGAATCGGGTGTCAGAGGGGAAGTTTTACATCTCCACCCAGCGACACCCTATGAGGGTCCCCGCGCCCTCAGACTGCAGCTCCGCTTCTGAATAAACACTGACTTGGGGCCATTCTCAGTGATGTCCACAGACCCATGCCTCCTCAACACTGGCTGCCCGGTGGCTCTGATTTCTGGGCGTTTGTTTCTCTGTCGCGCTGGAGAGATGCAGCTGGGGTGGCTGGGAGCCAGGAGACCCGGGAGGACGGTGCATGGTAAGGGTGGTGGTGCTTGGGTGGCCTCCCCGGTCTCATCATGAAAACGCGCCATCTTCTCCAGCACCTGAGCGGTAGCCCAGTGCTCCACACTGTCACCCATTTACTCCAGGCGGTCGCCCTCAACCTCCCGCTCCTCCACAAAGAAACTCGGCCGCAGAGCCTGGGGTGCATGATCCCCCGGATTTCCCTTCAATAAGCGAGGTATCCACTTGGTCAGGGATTGGGTGCTGTGCACTGTGGTCAGCTTCCTCTACAGCACCCCCTGCCCTTCCTACCGCCCTGCATATTGCCTGCCCACTGGCCCAAACCTGACTTGGTTCTTGAACTTCAGACCCAGCGCTCTGCTCGGGGAGTTGTGCAGGCTGCTCACAAACACACGCGTGCAAAGCAGGCCCGGGAATGCTCCTCACTGAGACACCAGCACTGCTCAGGGGGGTCAGTGATTCTCCTCCCCAGAGGGGATCTCAGCAGGGCTCTGGGACCCTTCCCCTCCTCTTTGCCTGGACTCTCCTCCCCTTTTCTCTCCCCACATCCCCACATCCCCACATCCCCCCTCCCCTTCCGCATCCTCCCCCTCTGCCCCCCTCCCCTGCTCCCTGTCATTGGCTGCTTCCAGGTCCTTCATTGACTGGTGCTGTTATCACTCACTGTGATTCCATGATCCTCCTTTCTCCCGTCTGAGTGCATTTGCATCTCCTTAGGAGTAAGGCATAGGCTCACCGAGCAGATGGTCAGTGCTGTGGTCAGTAAGTCATGCCCACTTTGCCTCATGCGCCCCCTGGAACCCCTGCAGTGTGCCGCTACTCTCCTCCTTCCTGCTCCTCCCCCTCCCGGACTCTGTCCTCCATCCTGGGGTCTGTGCTGCCCCTTGGATCCCAGTGGTTGATTAGTCTAGCACAGGGGTGAGTTCAGTTCTAAATTTGAAGGGGACCAAGGCAGGAGTCTTGGGGTTCCTGCTGGTCTCTCTCTGACCATGAAGCCCGGTCTCGTTTTATGATTCTGAATCTGGGTCCACATTTTTCTCCCACCCTATCCAGGACCTCGAATGTCATCCTTCCCAGAGCAGTCGGCAGTGGTAGCCCTGCACCATCTCTT
>NW_022103906.1:97240611-97266698 GCF_000313985.2 Echinops telfairi | reverse complement strand
GCAGGCGCTGACATTCCCATGTTTTCTTGTAGCCCGTTGGACTGTGTGTCCTTGAGTCTTTCCATTTTCATCCTTCCTTTTTCCTCCGGATGGGAAGAGACCAGTAATGACAAGTGTTAAGACCCCAGTCCCTACTCACCGAAGCAGGATGTAGAACATGGTTTTTGAGAAAGAGGACGGCCCTCGGGGAGGGGGCTGGAAACAGAGGCCGCAGCAATGGGCTCAGATATAAGGACACTTGTGAAGAGCGCGCAGGACTGAGCGGTGTTTCGTCCTATCCGACGCGGACTCGTTGTGGGGTCCTCCAGGGCTTCAGGGCTCCTTTGAACACAGGGCCTCGTGTGTGCATTGTGCTAGGAAGCCCTGGGTCGTCTCCAGCCCTGCCCTTGGCTGCAAACAGAAAGGCTGGGTTTGGTGCTGTGTTTCCAAAACGTCAGTTAGTGAAGAGCCCGTGGGGAGCTCCTCACTGGGCTGCCAAACGCAGAGCCAGCAGTTCGAACCCAGCAGCTGCTCCTGGGGAGAAAGATGAGGCTTTCTGCGCCTGTGAAGAGCTTCCGTCGTCTAGAACAAAGATCATATCGATGTGAATGAGGGGCAGGGCGGAGTGGAGACCCAAAGCCCATCTGTGGACAATTGGACATCCCCTCACAGAAGGGTCACATGGAAGGCAGGAGTCAGTCAGGGTGCATGTAGCACTGATGAAACATACAACTTTCCTCTAGTTCTTTAATACTTCCTCTGCCGTCCACTATCACGACCCCAGTTCTACCTTACGGGTCCAGCTTGACCAGAGCATGTACACTGGTACAGGTAAGACCTCAAAACACAGGGAATCAAGGACAGATAAAGCCCTCAGGACCAATAATGAGAGTAGAGATACCAGGAGGGGAAAGGGAAGAAATGGGGAGCCAATCACAAGGATCTATATAAAATCCCCTCCCAGCGGGATGGAAAACAGAAAAGTGGGTGAAGGGAGACAGCGGTTGGTGTAAGACATGAAAAAAAAAAAAAAGTAAATTATCAAGGGTTCACGAGGGAGGGAGGGGGGAAATGAGCTGACACCAAGGGCTCATGTAGAAAGAAAATGTTTTGAAAATGATGATGGCAACATCTATATAAATGTGCTTGACACAATGGACGTATGTATGGATTGTGATCAGAGCTGTAAGACTCCTCAATAAAATGAAAGGGGGGAAAAGAGAGAAATATAATGAGTTTTATGAAATGAATAAATAAATATTACAGACATTAAAAGAAAACGTCTTCAGTCTTGGCAGCGCACAGGGGCAGGTAGCCGTGTGTGTGAATCAACTCGGCGACGGTGAGGGAGGCAAACCCACGAGGGTTTGCCAGGAGTGGGACTCATCCCCATGGCACCTGCTTTTACTTTTTATCTTCTTTATGGGTTCCTCCTCCCAGCCTCCCCCATAGTCTCTCTCCCCGAAGCCCTAGCTCGGTGAGTGTGTTAGGCCGGGTTGTCCAGAGAAACAAAACCCCAGACATTCATAGACGTACAGGAAAGAGCATCCTACCAGGAAGTGCTCTTAGGTCCAAAAGGGTCCCAGCACCGTCCAGCTCCAGCCCGGAGCTCCAGTGGCACCCAGGATGCCCTCAGACTCACGTGCCTGCCTGCAGGGGACGCAGAAAGAGGCAGCAGGCAGCAAGATGACAGGCCAGTTGGTGGCACATGGCCTCCTGGGTGCACGGTCAGCGGAAACATGGTGGGGACCCACTCGGGACCAGGCAGCTCACATGGGGACGCCCCTGGAAGCAGGCTCAGAGTCCCAGCCAACAGGAAGGCAAAGGGGCAGAGAGAGAGGAGAGGCCCCCGGTGTCCCTCTTACAAAAAGACTCACTCTTCCAGGAGGCATCGTCAAGCTGACTGACAGATTGGACTGCACCCCTGCACGTGTGTGTGGGGGGTGTAAGCATGAAGGACCACAGCAAGGGTTCTTTTTTGCCCGTAGGGTGCTGTGTACCTTCTTCTGTGTAGCTTGGACGCCCATTTTGCCTCTGGTTGTGGGGTGAGAAGACCACTACACAATCCAGGGCTTGGAAGATGTTCTGATTGGGAGCTCTTAAACCCAGGTCAGGGGGCAAGGAGGTTTCCTGGAACAAGTGGCCTTGACAGCTGACCCCAATTGACCAGGATGACCATCACTGCCGCTGGTGACTGTGACTCACAGTGACCCCATGATGCGAGCCAGAGTGGAACTACCCCAAGGGTTTCCGGGCTGTGACCTTCCAGAGACAGGTCCCCAGGCCTTACTCCCCAGGGGTCCCTGGGTGAGCGAACAGCCCCCTCTGGACCAGGAGTCCAGCGCTTCAAGCTATTTGTACTAGTCCAAGTGGCTGGGAGACCATCCAGGTTCCTGCTTTCCCCTCATTGAGACTTCCATTGCTGTTACACCCGATTCGTCTTTTTTATTTCCTTTCTCCTTTAAACCAGCAGCTCTATTGATATATAATTTCTGTACCATGCAATTTGCCCATTTTAAGAGCACAATTCAGTGATTTTCAGTAAATTGACAGTTGTGCAGCCACCACCGAGATCCAATTCTAGAACATCTCCACCCCCCTCAGGCCCATTTGCAGCCACTTCGTGTTCTCACCTTTCCTGCCCCCAGCAACCACCGCTGTGCTCTCTGTCTCCAGAGATGTGCTCTGTCTGCCCACCTGCCCCACCCTGTTTGAGGACACCTCCCTGGGCTCTTCCAGTCAGAATGGAGTTCTCCCTCAGCTGACTCGGAATGAGTGGGGGTTGGGGGGGCATTTCCCGCCCCCCAGCCGCACCCCACTTGCAAGAGAGTGAGTGAGTCTTAGAGGACCTCAAACACATCTGACCGGCCTTCTCCATGCCAAGCCCTAAGCGGACGCAAGGACTATTTGTTGAACCAACTGGTGACTCTGTCCATTTCTTTAACCATGAGGCTGATGGTTCAAACCCACTTGCCACTCCACAGGAGGAAGATGAAGCTGCCTGCTTCCGTCAGTATTTGCAGTCTTCAGTTAATTCACAGCTCCTGGGGGGTCCAGCAGGGGAAGTAGGGGGGAGAAGGGGCACTAAATGGGCTAAAGATGGCACATGAATGAAGAAAATGTTCTAACACCGATTCCTGTGGTGGCAGCCCAGCTCTTGTTGATGCCACTGAACCGTGGAATCGGATGACGTGTGGGTCATGCGCCAGTAGGACTGTTGGGGAGCAAAGGGAGAGAACAATGCAGATGCACAGTCTCAGCACCCCGTGTGGGGAGCCAGGACTTGGGCTCCGTGTCAGGGGGGTTCTTACATCTGGGTGGTTCATCAGTACGTCATCTGGGTGCACTGGTGATGTGCTTGGAAGCCCCACCGCGTAGCACCTGGGCCCGTGGGATGGTAACTGGCGGCTTACTGTGCCGGGGGATGGGAAGCCACATGCACCATCGTGTCTCCCCAAGAACACCACAGACAGGTGGAGCCCAGTTCTTTTAAGAGGTGGGGAGATGATGGGCGCAGAGCAGGGCCTAGAAGTGGAGGATCCCGGGAGGCCCCCCAGGCTCCCTGCTCCCCCCGCCTGCCCAGTGGTGGTACCAGGCTCCATCGGGACCCTCTCCTGCTGGCCCTCCTGCGACGCCAGCTCCTCATGGGACGTCATGCAGGACGTCTGCCCCGTAGCAGTGGCCCAGTGAGCAGGTACCATGGTGGCCCCCGATCAGCAGGAGGAAGAAGGCGCTCGGAGCGGGGCAGGCATATGCAGCTGTGCCGTGCTGTGTGTATTTGCGCGCCTGTGCACTTTAGAACTCCTCGGGGTGTCGATTCTGTTCTTTGAGGTGCGGGCCTTGTACACCCAATGGAGACCTGGGTTTGATGTGTAGACCAGCAGGTCACAACTCTCTCTCTCTGTCTCTCTCTCCCTCCTTTGCATGGCTGGGCTGCCTAGAGCACCGGTGGCTGACAGCAAGAACACCTTTCTGCTGTCCTCTGAGGATCAGGAACATCAAAGAGCCCAGGGGAAAGATCGATGGGGGTGGTGGGGTCGGGCAGGGCTGGGTTTGAATCTACTCTGCTGTTCACTGGGTGACTCTGGGAGCCGGAGTTTGCTCCTGTGTGCGCACAATAGAACCCGGCCCTTCCCCAGGAGCCCATGTGGCCCAGCAGTTAAGCGCTCGGCTGCGAATGGCTTTGAAGTCCAGCAGTTTGAATCCACCCGGCTCTGATGTGACTATTTCCTTGCAGAAGAGGTCAGCCAAGAACCCTGGGGGAGGGTGGGGGGGTGGCGGGGGGTGGCTGAGTTCTGACTATTCAGCCCAGTGGGTCTCTGACCTGGGGGGAGCGGGGGGCAGACACCTACATAGCTGTTACTACTCACCACATGCCTCCTGGGAGGTGCAAAGTGCTGCTTTTCAGAGAGTTTGGATTTACAGGTATTTTTGGAGCCAGCCTTGTAGCAGGAAGCAAGGTGTTAGATTTCAGAGCCCAGGGAAAACGGTGTGTGTGGTGCCCAGAAGGGGGGAGTGCGCACACGTATGAGTGTGTGGGTGTGTGGAACCTGGAGGGCTGTCGTTTTGGAGCTTTGCAGCCCCCAGTCTTCAGAGTCTTGGGGCTCCCAAGGCAGACCCCGGGGGTCCTGAACTTTGTGAATGCCCATCCGGTCTGCAGGTTATTTCCCAGGCTGAGGGAGGGGTGCACCTTATGACCCCTCTCCCCTTTCGGATCCCGGGCTGGGCTGGGTGCGTGTGCATGCGGGGCCAGGGCCAGGCTGGGGGGAACCGGGGGATGGTTGGAATTAGGGTTCTCTGTGAGGTTGCACATGGGCTGCAGCGTCTCTCCCCCCCTCCCCCCCAGCCCAGGTCTCTGCTTCCTGCCTGGGCATGTTCCAGGTTTTCCAAGAGCTCCACTGAACCCCAGCCCCCACCCTCTTCCCTCGCGGGGCTCTCTATTCGCGGCTCAGGAGTCCGTTTCTGCAGGGGTGTGAGCGCGCTCACAAACAAATCGATCGCTTGGTTGAAGAGAAGAACAAACGCGTTCCCACGCCCTGCGGTTTTCTGCGTCGACTGTGGGGCTGCAGAGCGGGCTGTCCAGGAGAGCTGCCCGCCCCCGCCGGCCGTGGGGAGCTGGCAGATCTGGTGCTTTTGCCGTCTCTCAGCCTGTGCCAGCGTGCGGCAGCGGCTGCAGGGCCGGGTGTGTGGCTGCCTTCACAACCCTGCAGTTGTTGCGTGGCTGGCTGTAGGCTTGGCCATGCGGTGTGGGAAGCCCAGCGGAGGCGCTGAGGCCAGGCTGGGGCCTGTGCCGCCGTGCCTGGACTTCTGTGTGTGCCTCTCCTCTTCCTAGTAAGTCAAGGCCAAAGCAGGCCTCAGTTTCCCTTCAGGCCTTTTATTTTAAAGGTACGTCCCCCCCCTTCTCTGGGCACAGTGATAAAAGAAATGCTTCTTTGATGCGTGAGTACTTTCGGTGACCTAAAAGCAGCGTGGTCTGGCTGGGGCTTCGCAGGACTGTAGGGTGGAAGCTTCCATGTTCAGGGATGATTTTCAGCAGTGACGGTGCTGTTACCAGGAGAGGAATGGGGGCCAGGGGGCCTAGTCAGGTAAGGATGCCACGGTCTACAGCCAGGCCCCCCACCCACCCCCAGGCTGTGTTTCAGCTTCATTGTGGCCCGTCCTCCTTCCCCTTGTGACTTGTCCTGGGTGCGCTTCTGGTTCCCTGGACAGCAGCCATGCTGTCGTCCTGCGTCCACGTCGTCCGCAGCCAGACTCAGCACCACGTCCCGAACGTTGGGCAAGTGCCCCACGCAGCCTGTGCCTGCTGAAGTAGCTGCTCCCGGAGGGCTGGGTGGGAGGGGATGAGGGGCGTTAGTGCAGAGTGATGGTAGACAAGCAGTTCCAAATGGGTGGCTGGCGGAGCGTCGTGACCCTGGAAGTGGCCTCTTGAAGGATGCTGACCTGGAAGACGGAGAGAAATCCCTCCTGTTCCTTCAGGCCCGGGAGCCCGCCACGGGTGTCACCTCTGTAGAGCTCTGCCTTGGTCTGCTGGCTGTCCTGGGGGACCTTCACAGCTGGTCTCTTCAGTGCAGGGGAGCCAGGCCTTGCTGCTGGGCCACCCGGGATCAGCCTTGCTGGGCGTGTCTGCCCCAGTCGGGGCTAAGGGCCTCAATGCAGGCAGTAGCCCCGTG
This sequence comes from Echinops telfairi, assembly GCF_000313985.2. Taxonomy (NCBI): domain Eukaryota; kingdom Metazoa; phylum Chordata; class Mammalia; order Afrosoricida; family Tenrecidae; genus Echinops; species Echinops telfairi. The sequence goes on along the minus strand of NW_022103906.1, from coordinate 97,260,549 downwards.
GGCTTCTTCTCTGGAGCAGAGGCTGGGACACAATGGGTGCCCAGATGTGAGCTTCAACCACCACCTCTTGTCGGGTGAAGGGGACCCCAGCACTTGAACAAGTCCTCAGGAGTGACTTTGCGATTGTGGAAAATATTAAAGACAGACAAACAGACAGCAGGGCACAGGGGCTTCTTGTCCCATGTCAGCACTGAGAGAGAATGTGTTTTCCAATGAGTATATATAGTGGGGATTACAGATCTTTCATAAGGCGTGCACGTCATACAGCTAACATATGACATAGTCGATGGGTCATATCATAAGCGGGTAACATAATAAAAAAGCAATAAGATGAGTCAGTGTCTTGACCTAGTTCTAGTTGACCTCAAACCCACCCCCCACCCCCAACCTTCCCCAGGGGGCTGCTACATTTATGGCGGGTTGGCTATAGAACCTGATTGCTTTTATTGACAGACAACCTTTAGGTGTTGTGAAGAGGCCAGACACAGAAATGATTCATCTTACATGGTAGCTCCTTTATGACAGTTCTTGGAGGTGGGTGGGGGGTTAGAGGGACTGTGTCCAGTCCTGAGAATGCATATTAGGATTTATTTATAGGTCATTACCGTGACAGCCTTCCAGACCCGTCGTTATAAGCGTGGATGATTATGCCGCATGACATCCTCACCCAGCCCCTCAGTTGCTCAGTTGACCACGTCTCTCTCAGCTGCTGGAGGGAGGGTGGGACCCTCTGTCCTGGGTATTTTGTGGATGAGATTACTTAAAACCTGACCTTCTGCGCCTGAAGGGCTTGGCTGTGCGGGAACGAATGGGCAGGTGTGATTGGGCAAGTGTGTTGTGTGTGTGTGTGTGTGTGTGTGTGTGTGTGTGTGTGCTGCTAGTGGTGTTATTTGGTCTCCTCGGCCATTGGCGTGTATCTGTCTTACACGCACAGGCATGGAGCTTGGGGGGTTGGGGTGGTGGGCAGTTGTCGGAAGGCCATCCGTTTGGTGGAATGACCGGATACTGCAATGCGAACGGATGGTTTGGGCGCGATGGCTTTTCTTTTCAACCCCTCCGTAGCCTCGCCAGAGGTTGGAGCCAGATAATCACTGCACTCTCTTTCAACACCCTCCAATGCCCCCCCCCCCCCACCTCCTGATTCGGCAGACCTGTTTGAAATGATAAACTTGAGCTGGGCGGTCCACTGAGCATCGCACGTAGATGCAGAGGACCGTCATACCAAGAGTGAGTGCCCAGAAAACCGCGTGTGTGAAGACAAAGCCGCGCATAGCACTGGCGCCCTAGTTCAGAAGAAACGGCTAGTCTTGAGCAAGTTGTGGAGCTTCCTAGGGAGCGCTCTGTTTTTTAAAGGAGCTTGGGGGGGCGGCGTGTTGGGGGTGTGCCACAGTTAGGGGGGCAGGCGCCATGCCGTGCGCTTATTCACCCCAACCCCCACCCCGTGTCCGTCCACGCAGGGCTTTCTGACAACGTCCCCTGCTGCCCGGGTGGTTCTCGGCGTCTGAGACGAGGAAGCCAGGGTCTCCAGGCACGGAGCAGGGACGGGCTCTGAAGCTGTTGAGTTCACTGCCACAAACACTTGGGAGGACGGAAGTCTTGAGGTGGAGCTACACCCTCATGCTCTGACCAGGGGCCTTATTGAGAATGGACTCTCTGACTGATAAACCCACCTGTGTTAGTCCGAGTTGACTAGAGAAACAAATTTATAGACACTCATGTATAAGAATGAACTTCATATAAAAGAGTAATTGTATCTTAAGGAAACAGCCCAGCCCAGCCCAGCTCAAGTCCATAAATCCGATATTAGCCCATATGCCTAAGACCAACCCATAAATTCCTATTCAGACTCATGCAACACATGCAATGATATTGAGTGCAGGAAGATCACAGGCCAGTGGGTAGAAAATCTTGTGGATCCAGTGGTGGTGGAAGCATCTTAGCATTGGTGTGGGTCTCCACAAGGCTCCTCCAGCTCCAGGGCTCCAACTCCATCAGCGTAGCTCCATGTGGCTTGTTAACAGGAATGTCTCTCAGGGAGAGTGTGTGTCCTGCCTCCAGAGGGGAAGACAGGAGTTCCCAGAATCCTCAGGAGAAGGCCATGCCCACAGAGAGGCCTCGTTGGCTATGGCCTGATTGACAGGCTAGACTCCACCCCTTCACAAGTTGACAGTAGATTATGTAACTGCCACAACACCCAAGAAGATGTTGCCATCCTCATTGTAACTCTATTCTTCCTGGGTGATCATACCACTGGTCATCCAAGAAGTTACTAGACCTTCCTTCCTGCCAGGACCAACTGTGAGTTAGGGAGAAAACAGAGGGCATTCTAGAAGACAAACAATTGTATGGTTTAAAAAGAAAAGGTAAATGTAGAAAGGAACACTGCCTGGAGTCTGCCTTCATTGGCAACATGGAATTACTAAGCATTCTTAGCACATTGGTGATAGCTGTTGTCAGCTGCTAGGGAGCTGGCCCGACTCTTGACGTGGTGCCTGACTGTGGATCGGGAGGCAGTGTTACCTGGGTGGGTCCTGGCCATCCCCCCGGCTGTTGCGTGAGTGGGTCATTGGAGTTACGTGTCGGTGCATCTCAGTGAGCACGTCTCTCAACTTCACGGGGCCTCTTCTTTACCAGTGTGATGCCCTTGTACGGGGCGGGGCTGTCCCAATGATGTGTCCAGAGGAAGGGAGTTGAGGTCTCCCTGGCTTTGCTTGTAGGGGGCACGGTGATTGTATTTCTGGGAAGACTTACTTGTTTGTTCTTTTGTCAGCCCATTTGGTCCATTGGCACTGCCAGCACCCCACACAAAGGCCAGCTTTTCCACTGGTTGGCTTTTGCGTGCCAACGAGGCAATCAAAAAGACTGTGACTTGGGTCAAAGGCACCTATAGGGAGGTATTTTCTAAAGGGAAAATGAGTGATTTAAACACAACAACAACAGAACCCCCAAACTCACTGCCATCTACTTGATGCCCACACATCTCGAGCCCATCGGACTGGGTAGAACTGTGGCTGTCAGTCTCCAGGACTGTAAGTCTTGATGGGCGTAGACAACCCTGTCTTTCTCCCTCAGAGTGCCTGGTGGTTTCAAACTGTTAACCGTGCAGCTAACAGCCCAATTCATAGTAACCAAAGCACACTACCGGGCTCCTTAGTGATTGAAATAAATAGGGAGTAGAAACAAGGTATAGAACTACATGGGACAGTTTCATCGTGATTACATTTGGATGGGGAGGGGGGAGCCAGACAAAGTAGACGGGAAGGAATTATATCACACCGCTAGTCTGATGGGTCCATGAGTGATTTCTCTACCTTGAAGGTGTTTATCAACAAGAGTGCCTGTGGGAAATGAAAAGTTTTGAAAGGAACCCCAAGAACGTATTTCTCTAATGAGCTTGTTTGACCTCTTCATTTACCGAGCAGTCCGTAGGTCAGATGTAAGCCAGGGGGGGTTCTTGACTTGTTGCAGCTGAGGAAGCTGATGGGCAGGAAACAGGATGAGGAAGCAGGAGGGTCACAGACCAGTGGAGGCAGAGGTAAATGAATCCCAGGCTGGTCCAATGAGCCCAGCGTTGGCAGCCCGCTGAGCTCCTGGGATGGATCAGCAGGGGACAGAACAGGAGATGGATGAGGCAGAGGTGCGGGCTCTGCATAGGGTCTCTCTGTCATACAAAAGGAGAGGTCCTCAGGCTGCAACTTGATTGACAGGTTGGCTCCGCCCTGGGCCTCGCCCACTAGGGTCTAGTCTAGTTGGCTTCACCTCCAACCATCACAGTGGGCTAGTGGGGAAAGTGGCTGCATCAGCCTTGTTGGATGGGTGATACACATCGTCTGGTTTTTGTTGGTCTGTCACCATCATCGGCATTTTTATATTGTAGCAGAGTGCTTTATTAGTCTGGCTGTGGTAATACCTAGTTACATTTTATCACCCATGTTCTCAGATTTCTCCCCATTCAGTAGTTCAAAGAGCCCTGGCGGTGGGTGCTGGTTGGGCTACCAACCGCCTGGCCAGATGCTCAGACCCACGAGCTGCCCTTTGGAGAACAAGCCTCGAGGGAGGCGGCCAGCTCACATGAAGATTCACAATGTCTCAGGAACCCGAGAGAGGTCACTGTGGGTTGGAATTGACCCAGTGGCTGTTGGGTAATCGTTTCCAGGGCAGTAGCTGTGTGGACCACTCTTTGCCCTCTTTGGGTCTTGTTCACTATGTGGCAGCCTCCTGTCTCCTCCACAGGATCCAGCTTCAGCCCCAGGGAACTGAGGCTTCCTGGACTAGCTCCGTGGGTCCTTCTTCGGAGAGACTTCATCCGCAAAGCCAGAGTTGAGTTTCTCCTAACTCCCACGGCTTACCCCGCAAGGCTGTTTTAGACTCAGGGGTGAACTGGCCGGTAGCCTCTTCGGCAGACCTGAAGGGGCCGTGGGGGAGCCTGGACTGTAGTGGAGTGGACATGAGAGAAACAGAGAGGGACAGACCCTGGGCCGTGTCTGCACCTGGAGGCCTGGAGGGGGAGCTTGGTTTTCCAGGGGGAGAGGAGTGTTGCAGTCTGCACAAGAACGTGGTCCTCAGGCTGTGAGTGCCCTGGGACTTAGGGGCACGTGGTCTTTGTTCTGATGCCGTACTGGAGGATCATGGTAGATAAGAGATGCCCTTTCCTGGAGGCATGATGGACTCCCTTCCAGTTTAGTGGACAGTGAACAGGCCGCCCTTTTTAAAGGATAAGACATGTCCTGGGGCGCTGGCACCCTAGTGCCTCCACTGGTCAAGTGGTTTCACAGTCCTAGCCCAACGCCAAACACCAAATTCACTGCCGTCCAGTCAATGCTGACTCTTAGCGGGCCCTAGAGGACAGGGTAGAACTTGCCCCTGTGGGTTTGCCAACCTGCACGTCTTTATGGAAGTAGAAAGCCTCGTCTTTCAGCCGTGGAGTGGCTGGTGGTTTCGAACTGTTGACCTTGCACCTTGCAGGGAAACACATAACCCACTATGCCACCAGGGCTATTCCATTCCTTTATGGTCACTTAGAAGAGTCTGCAGCAGTTCTACCCTGCCCTATAGGATCTCTATGAGCCCGTAGACTTGATGGCCATGATTACAGTGTCAATGTCAATGGGTTTGGTTCTGTGAACTCTGTTCCTGTCTTGGTATTTCCCTGTCCCCCACCCTGGCTTACACGGCATCCATCTCTGCCTCCTGAGGGTGAGGGTCAGCCATGTGGGGTGCTGGGAATCCCTGCACCTTCTTACAGACTCTGCTGTATACCTTCTGTCTGGTCATCGCAGAATGGCAATGAGAAAGCCTCTCTCACGGAGTTGATAGAAATATAACCACCGCCGAACCTGGGCGGACCGCTTTTAAAATCCAGGAAACAAACCAGAGGCCACAGAGTTGATTTCTGCTCCTGGTGGTGGGCCAGGTGTGCTCACGGCTGTCACCTTTCAGAAACAGGTATCACCAAGCCTTTCTGGGTGGCTTCAAACCCAGGGACTCCCATTCATTCTGTGTGACGTGCTGTGTAAGGACCACCATCATTGAGCACCGAGTTTCTTCCGCTCACACCCTGCTGTCCCAGACACGTGGTAGTTGGCGCTGACCTTAAGTCTCTCCAAGGGCATAGGCACATGGAGTTTACTGCTCCTGCCCCTCTCCTTGCCCAGACCTGCAGTAGACCTGTCATCTCAGAGGCCCGGAGTATGCTGCGGGCACCTCACCCAGGAAATGGGAAAGCCCTGTGTCCACTTGCTTTCCCCAGAGGGTCAGACTTTGGCTGGTGGGAGTGTCTGCTCCTCGTTGGTCTGCTGGGCAGTCTGGGAATTTGACACCTGGATGAGAAACACTTGCTCAAACACAAACAGGAAGGTTTGGCTTCAACCAGAGCATATCTTTAGAAAGCAGCTCCCCTTAAAGCGGCTCCCGGACTCCAGGCAACTGTGCAGTCACCTTCGTCAGGAGCCCAGCAAGGGAGCAGGGGGCTGAGGTGCGGGTGGCAGGGCCGGTGGGGTGCCTTTGGGTTCGGAATTCACTTGGCCTTCTCCAGTCTGACCCATGTCTTGCTGCATTGGAGCTGGTCCTGCAGCTGGGGGGCGGGGTCCCCGCTCTGGTCTGGGGTCCCCGCTCAGGTCTGGGGTTTTAAATGAGGAGGGAAGGGGAGCAGTCATTCTGATCCTTGGGCACCAGGAGGGAAACCTTTGCTCCCTGAACACTTGCTGGGCATATTCCTGGCTGCCATGTCTTCTCCTTGGCCACCTGTCCGTGGAACCGCCCACCTGTCCTTCCATCGTTACTGCTTCCCACACCTTGAAGGAGTTGACCAAATGCACACGCGTGTTAAACGTGACACAAGAATAGACTCTAAAGGGTGAACCTGTCCCTGTACATGGTCTTGCTGACTCCCCAGAAGAGCAGAAAGAGGGTGCGGACCAAACGGTACTTGAAGAAAAGACAGTTAAGGATTATTCCAATCGTGAACATTTTAAATGATTAGCTTTAATCTTGCCGGTGTCAAGGGTCCCTCTACTGCCAACTCAAGCTCCCTGTTGTCCTTAAGGGTGAAGCCAAGACATTTGGTTATGTAAAAGCCAATTAAAATGAATTAGATGCAAATACGGTTTCATTGTCATGTTAATCTTGGGAGTGGGGATCAATCAAAGGTTGTGGAAATGCCGACCCCAGTGAGGCTCGGGTTACCACGGCAACGGTACATCCATACCCGGTGAGCTACAGCCCCGGTTGCTTCACCTCCGTAGTCTGCTGGCTGAAAGGGGCTGAGGTGAAGGATCTGGAATGCGAACACCATCTTACTCTTACGCACAGGCAGCCCCCGGGATACGGAGGAGCTCCTTCCTAAACCTGTCTGTAAGTCACCTGTGTGCCTTCTCCGTAGAATAAGGTGTGGCTTGTATCCAATGGCTGGTAGTCAGATGTTTGCCTTCCCAAATCAAACTGTCTTTGTCTGGAAAAGAGCCTTGTAGTTGTCATCCGAGACAGAGCCGAGGGCCAGGGGAGGCAGCACAGCGGGTTTACTGAGCAGTGAGCTCAGGATAACCTTGGGATGGCCGACCCCCGAGGGTCTACAAGACAGGAAGGGTGAGAGCCTCAGGCAGTGGTCCCGGGTTGGCTGGGACCCAACTGTGTCCTCACTGGGCCAGGTGAGGCTCACGCCTTCTGGCCTCCTTGTCACCAGTGTGGTCTGACTCATGGGTCAGGCCAGGCAGGTGGCTTTCCCTGTCCTTGTCAAAACCACACTCACTGCCATCGAGTGGATGTGACCCTACAGGACAGGGTGGAACTGTCTGTGAACTCCCGAGGCCGTCAAGCGTCATGGCAGCAGAAAGCCCCGGAGTTTTCCCTTCGTGCAGCTGGTGGTTTGGGGCTGCCAACCTCGCAGTGAGCAGCCTGAGGTGGAACCGCCAAGTCACCAATGTGTGTCTTTCCGTACGACCAACCAGGTGCCTGTTCAAGCATTTAAAAAAAAAAGAAGCTAAATAAGTACTTGCAAACACATTGAAACATCTCACAGAACGTTCCGGCAATCGTAACTAGTTAAGCTGTGCGCCCCAGAGCAGTCCATGGTCATCACAAACCATGAGGTGTGCCTCTGGCTTTTCATGTAGCTAACAGCCTCGACGGGCGTTGGGGTCCCGGTCCTGTGTGTGATTGGACAGTGCCAGATGAATACTAGGTGGCTGTAGTAGCTTGTTCAGAAATCCTCATGTGGGCCAATGCACTTCTGGGGCAGTGGGTGGAGCCCTCTCATCCGGAGAAATGGTGACCAGAGTCGTCTAAACTCACTGTTAGCTGCCACAGCCCCAGACATGGTGGGACAGGAAGGATTCTGCCTGGTCCTGTGACATCCCCGGGATCCCTTGCAGACGGGATGGCTGTGCACCGTGGGGTTTCCACGGGCTGGTTTTGGACGTCGATCTCCAGGTTTTTCTTCCTAGTCTCTCTGAGCCCAAAGAGCTCTGCTGAAACCTCTTCAGCATCATCGCAACACGTGAATCTCGCTGCACCGGAGGTGTCTCCGCCAGGCATCTAACCTGGTCTGTACCACAGAACCAACAGAGCCCCTCCAGCCAAGTGCCACCCCTCCTGCCTCCGTCATGTGAATATCACAGGACTCCTCAGCAGTCCTCAAAAAACCATTGCCTTCAATTTTGGGGACCCTGATTGACCCACCAGACGAGTGGATCCTAAAGGCAGGGAAGGCCGCAGAGATGCTGCCCAGCTTGGCTTCACTGGTCTTGGGAGCTCCGTTATCAGCTCTGCTGATGGCCACTGCCTGGCATGCCGGGCGTGTGGGGAGGTGGGGTCGGGGCGTTGGGTTGTGGAGTCTGTTTTTTTAGCCCAGTCTTTCAGTCGTCACATTCACAGGGATTTCAGTTCCTAGACGGGCTTGCCTGCCTCTTCCCTGAGGGCGACTTCTTTCTCAGGCAGGAGCCTTGCCTATCTGAGAGGGCAGTGCCAGGATGGGCGGAGGCGGTGCTGTCTCAGTGAGTTCCAGGCCCCCAGGAGACCAGGCCCTGTGCTCGGGAGGGGTCCACCAGCACGGCCTCCTCTTCCTGCCCTGTTCTGGCAAAGCCCCACCCTCAGGTCCTGTGGCTGGGGTCCCTGAGAAGGAGCTTCCTAACACAGTAAAGGGCGTTAGGACGGCCTGAGCTGGGTCTGCAAGTGCACGTCCAACATCCGCCTCGCCAGCTGGGAGGAGCGGCTGGGAGCATCTTGCTTCTTGTGGCCGGTTCACTTCCTCCTGGTTCAGCACCCTGCGGGCTTGCCTTCCTGGGCCCAGGAGCTGGATTGGGGCTAATTAGAGCCTCCGCTGGGCTGGCGGTCAGTACATCGTTAAATAAGAACTGGCTGGCCCTTTTCTGCGCTGCAAGGGGCGGTTGTTGGGAAAGGAGGAGGCCGCTGGGGAGTTTTAAAACTCCGTGTAGGAAATAGGTCGTTGCGCTCACGTTTAAGCTGCCACAGATCAGCACTGGCGTGTGTGCCTGAAACTGAGGCCCTGGGAAATTTAGGTGGGAGGAGATTGTAGGGTGGCTGTTTGCCACAGGCCTATCACCTCTCTCTCTCTCTCTCTCTCTCTCTCTCTCTCTCTCTCTCTCTATTGCAAGCTTCATCTCAGGGCGAGCTACGGGCAGGTACATCCTGAACGGAGCAGGTGGGCAGCGGCTGGAATGGAGGACAGATTTGCTTCCGAACTTGCCTGGGGGACGTCATGAGTCAAGGAGTTTAGCCGTAGTCTTTTGGGGCTGGCTTCTGGGAAGTGCCTGGGAAGGCTCTGGCCAAGGGGCCTCAAGGGGCTGGGGCTGGGTTGGCAGAGGGGGTGGCTGAGCGATGCCACCTCGCTGGCTGCAAGGTGGGAGGTGGGTTTCAGTGTGAGTGAAGGAGGCTGGGGTAGTCCTTAAAACAGCTGGTGGAAGCCACGTGGTGTGTGTGTGTGTGTGTGTGTGTGTGTGTGTGTGTGTGTGTGTGTGTGTAAGGAGAGAGAGAGGAGGGAGAGACAGGGCAGAGACAGACAGAGGTGAGGGCAGGGCAAGAGAAGGGCAAGTGGGGTGGGTGGGGGAGAGCTGTGAGGTTGGGGGAGGTGTTGGGGTTGGCAGGCATCTTGAGTTGGGAATTAGCAGCCTGGGTTCGGTGCTGGCCTGGCTCCGTTTCCTCGCTGCCCCCCACCCCCGCCCCGCCACCGCACTGGCTGAGTTAGAGAACCCCAGAAGGAAGATGGGTGAAGCTAGTCCAGCTGCCCCCTCTCCGACCCTGCATCCCACCAGTGGAGGGGCCAGTGTCAGCCCCCAAGGTGCCAGTGTGTCTTTGTCCTCTCTGTTGCTTAAGCTCTGATCAGCTCCTGTCCTGGGGCCCGTGACTCAGGATACCTGCCTTCACCGAGCTGGAATGGGCAGTTCCTCCCCGCGGCCAGGGCACATTGGCCCAAGGCTTCCTTTCACCTGAGACTCAGACACAGCAGCGAGAAACCAGGCCAGTGCCCCTTCTCTGTGTCAGCCCCCAAGGAGTTGAGCCTGGCAGGGTGTGGCCAGGGCCTTGCGGGCAGTCCCTGTGGCCCAGTCCCATGGCCAGCCTGTGGCAGGTGTGCTGTTACCTGTCGGTGTATTATCCAGCGTAACTCTCCTGAGACTCTCCTGGTTTACAGCCTTGACTAACAGTTGGCGCAGTACTGTGCACAGGTTCATAGCATACTACACAGGTCCTCAAAGCCTGTCGTTCATATTTTATGAGTAGTAGTTCTGTTACCCCACGACGTGTAAAGCCACCTGCCCAGGTGCAGGAAGGACCGGGCCAAGACCGGGCTTCTCTTGGCCCCCTCATGCAGTGGTAGCAGTGAGTGGCTTGGACCCTGGCTCTTTGAGCAAGTCCAGGAGCCCCTCTGAATGGCAGCGTCCACATTTGTAAAGCGTACCGACCAGGTAAGCTGTCAGGGGATGACTGAGGCATTGTGTAGTTAGAGTGCTGTTTATGGGAGCTGAAAACAGTTTGTGGGAAAACGCCCTCATCTTTTAATTCCATTTTTTTCCCCACTAAGTGTTTAAAAAACCCTGCTATTTCTATTGGTGCCTGTCAGCCACCGCTGTTAGTTCAAAGCTGCTTTTTCACATTCGATTTTTATTTTGAGTGTGACAGGAACCGGTGGGCCGTGGTCCTCTGTGGGCATGAGTACAATTTGCCTCCAACCAGCCACACCTCTTTGACCCAGAAGCTTGGTTTATCCTGATATAACATGGAGTTATTGAGGGCTAGATTCTACGAGGGACTGGATTCTCTGGGCAGCCTGCGGGGCAGGTGGCGTTGACTTTAATGATGCGCTCTCTCTGTATTCACAAGTGGGTGATTGATGGTTAACAACAGACCCGTAAGTTTCATCTCCTGACTGATGTATAAGAAACTCCGTCTATAATAGCCTGTTAGATGGTTGCGTACGTGTGAAGGCTTCAGTGGGACCTTCTTGCCCATGTGCTGTTGTGTGTGGTTTCTGGAGCCAGCAGGCTGCAGGGGCCGTCCGAGTGGGGGGGGGGGGCATCCGAGTCGGGGCGGCCGTGTGGTGCTGCCACCCCCCCTGGCACTGGTCCCATTGTCTCCCCAGGAGCCCTCCTCAGTAGGCAGGTCACTGTGAGGATCCCAGGTGTGTTAGACCAGGCGGACTCAAACAAATCCATAGACACTCATAAGTGTGTAAGACAGAACTTTATATCAAAGGGTAATGGTATATTGAGAAAACACCCCAGCCCAGCCCAGATCTAGTCCACTAGTCCGACATTAGCCTATAGGTCTGATACTGGTCCATAAATTCCTCTTCAGACTCATGCAGCACTGAGGTAGTTAGTTTATTGTGTCAACCTGGCCGGTAAACACATGTGGGGTTAATTGAAGGGTGGAGGGATAAATGGCTAGGTGAGCCTCGCCTTTCGAGTTCTCAGATCTCTTGCTTTCTGACAGTCGCACCAGGGTGCAGCTGCCTTAGCCAGTTCCCTGCTTCAGCAGGCAAGGCTCACTTCCTGCAAGACATCCCCAAGGAGAAGCCACACAGATCTACCCCGATGCAGCCCTGGGTGCTGGAGCAGCCGTGTGGAGACCCCTGCCAGCACTGAGATGCTTACATGTTCACTGATTCAGCTTTCCAACTGCACTCAGTGTCATTGCATGTGTTTTGTGAGATGGAGGAGGACTTTATGGATTGGTGTCGGACATATGGCCTAATGTTGGACTTGTGGGCTTGGGCAGCACTGGGTTGGAATGTTTTCTTCATGTGCACTTAACCTTTATATAAATTTTTCTCTTATACATATGAGATACTGTGGATTTGTTTCTCTAAGGTACCTAGACTAACACAAGCACATACAATGATGCTGAATGCAGGAAGATCACAGGCCGGTGGATGGAAAGTCTTGTGGATCCTGTGGTGGTGGAAGCATCTCCGCACATGTGGCTCCTGGAGCTCTCTAAGTATGCATCCTCAACAGGAAGTGAAGCAGAGAGAGAGAGAGAGAGAGAGAGAGAGAGAGCGCCCCACCTCCAGAGAGCAAGTTCCCAGAATCCGCATGAGAAGGCCACGCCCACAAGGAGGCGTCATCAGGCTGTGACTGACTGACAGACTAGACTCCACCCCTATACTTATTACTTATCTGGTTGACATGACGTGATGTAACTACCACCCCAGGTTACAGACGTGCCACGTGCCCAGAGAGGTTAAGGGGCTGCCCAGGGTTTCCCAGCTTCTCAGCATCCCCTCGGCCTCCCCCACAGGGCCTCCTGCAGAGCAGGCAGGCAGTAATGTCTGGTGACCCAGATGCTGGGGGTGAGGTGGGGAGGCTGGCCCCACTCCACTTGTGCATCCCGATCCTGACAGGTGGGCTGGGCTCAGGATGATGGAAAGCTGCCCTGAGCGGGGCAAGGTTCTTATGGACCCAGAAGGCGGAGCCCCACTGCCCCACCCTCCCCGACTCTCTCCCTGACAGGCTTGTAGGGGCAGAGGTGTGGCCGTACCATCGAATCTCGAACCTGTGAATGAGCTGCGGTGCATGGGTGAAGGTTCTTGGCCATTAAGGTGAAGGGCCTTGAGAGGGGAGAGCAGTCTAAAGAGCTGCAACATTGTTGCTAGCTCTGAAGAGGAAGAAGGTGAGCAGGGAATGAAGGCACCCTGCTGACTTTGGGAAGGGGAGGAGACAGATTCTCCCCTGCCAGCGCTCAGATTCCGAACCTAGGCGCTTCATTCTGGCTTCTGAATTCCCAAACTGTAAGCTCATACAATTACAGAGTTCCAAGACCCCAGCTTGGCTGGTAGTAATTGGTTATGCTGGCAATAGAAAGCCAACGTGAACACCCTCCCTGCGGCCCTGGCCCTTCCTTCCAGCACATTCCCCCTAACTGCCCTTTAGACTCCCACCCAGGTCCCCGCAGGCTGCTGGAGCTGGCCCGGAGGCTCCCACAGCCGGAACTCCATCTGGAGGTAATAATTGCCTTAGTAAAGTACATTCCAGAAGTGGCTGGCCCCATCGACTCAGCTTCAAATCCGTCTTTTCCTTGTCCCAGTGCAGTGACAGCAACAGGCTGTCGTTGGTCTCATATGGGGGAGCCGGCGCTCGGGGTCTGGCCCTCACCCCCGCGAAGGCAGTAGAGCGGCCCTCCGAGCTGACAGGTCCTGTTGGTTCAGCCTTGGTCCCTCGGATGTTTTCCCCTCGAACTGAGGATTCCACTTCGCGTGAGTCATGCGCAGAGATCGGAGTGCTTCCTGAGCTGCGGGGCCCGCGTGGTCTCCGGGTGCCACATGCTGATGCAGGAAGGGGTGCCTGCCAGGCTCGCAGGGTGGTCTAGGTCTCTAGATGGCCGCAGAGTGAGGAAAGGTGATCAGTCTTGAACTAGTGCACGGAGTGTCCAGTCTCCAGGATGCTTCCCCAGGCCCCCTCTGACGTCGTCCTTATAGGCAGCCGTGACGTGCATCCGCCCTTCAAGGGGAGGCGTGGGTTCAGATCCCCTCTCTCCCAGGCCCACCTTGGACCCTCGCTGGGTCCTCCCCCCAGTGGAAGTGGAAGCCGGGATGAAGAAGGCAGAAAAGAGGACAGTCGGAGGCCTTGGTGCAGCTGAGAGCGGAGCACAATCCCTGGCCCACAGTAAGCTTCAGAAAGCAGTGAGGCCAGTGTGCACACCAGCTCTGGGCCACCCCCCAGCGCTGGGCTCCAGGGGTTCTTGGAACCCACGCCTCCTCCTTCCTCCTTTCGGGTAGCAGCCAAGCACGTGAAACCTGTGAGCCACCCAGGGCCTCCTCCAGAAGACCACCCCAAACCCGGGGCCCCTGCTGCCATTCGGTCAGTGCTGACTCCGAGTGGCCCGATAAGACAGGCTGGAACGTCCCCTGTGGTTTCCGAGACCCTTGGTGGGAGTAGGAAGCCTCCTCTTTCTCCGGAGAGCGGGGTGGCTGGTGGTTTCGAACTGCTGGCCTTGTGGTGGACAGCCCAACGCATGACCGCTATGCGCCAGGGCTCCCTGGGCTAGGTGGAAGGAAAGGCGGGTTTCACCAGCGCCTCCTGGGCCCTCAAGTCTGGGTTGTCTCTCCTTGCTAACTCCCTTTGTGCCGACAGCGGTCCGTTGTAAGCCCGGGTTTCCCCACATGTGGACCTGGCCCCCGATTTGCTCTCCTCCCCTCCGCCAGCATTTATTAGGATTTGTTGGTCTCCCCGAGGGCGCTGTGAATTCCCACATTCAGAAAGTCTCTGGTTCTTTGAGAGCGTGGAGCCGTGCTTGGGAACCCTCAGGCACCCAGGGAATCGCTGAGTGGACACAACAAGTGGGGAGTTTCCAGAGTAGGAGAAGGGGTCTCAGGCTGGGTGCAGTCTCCACCTTTTAAATGAGGTTCTCCTCAGGGCTCAGGCGAGGGCCGTGGGGTTATGGGCCTGCAGGCAGGCACGGCCTCCAGACTTGGTTGTGGGCATCTGCTCTGTAGAGCTAGTCAAGGCTGCCTGCTCTCCCTTCCTGCATCCGCCTGTGCCGTGACAACTGGGGGTGACCCCCTGTATCGGAGCCTCAACCACTGCCCCGCCCTGCCCCTCACCGGCTTCATGACCCCTGTCTGCCGGCGTCCACTGTTGCAGCCACCTTCGGTCACTGCATGGAAGGTGGGTGTCCCTCGCATGACCACTGCAGCGCCGATTTCCAGTGATCGGTCCATCTGCAGCAAGCAAGCCGGAGCCTTAGCACACACACACAGCTAAGGAACGTTCTGGTCTTTGCTCCCAAGACGGATTTGTTTGTTCTTTTGGCAGTCCTGCCTCTAGGTACTCCCTCCCCGCTTCTAGTGTTCCATGGGACCTGGAGATGCATAAGCTGCCCTCTTCTGTTCAGTCACCCCGGCGTACCTGGCAGGGCTTGGCAAGCAACCCGTGTTCTCTGGTGCCCCTTCTCACCCTCTGGGCGCCTGCCCCTGAGCCTCAGCTTGGGCTCCCAATAAAGGGGTTTAGGTGTCGCGGTTCTGTGTTGGGCTGCTAACCGCAAGGTCAGTAGTTTGAAACCACCAGTCGCTCCAAGGGAGAAAACTGGGCTTCCTACTCCTGTGAAGAGGTGCAGTCTGGGAACCTCACGGGCAGTTCTACCCTGTCCTCTGGGGCAGTGTTTCCTTCCGCTGTGCACAGGGAACCAGCTCTGCAGCACCTGAGGACGACACCTGTCAGCGTCCTCCTTCCTCGTGATCAGGGTACGGCTCGGCAGCACCGGTTACCTGCACGAGTCATGCCACCCCAGCGCTTTCCCCAGCTCCTTCACCTACCCAGCAGTCCCGGAGCCGCACCAGGGCCCAGCTCCTGGGAATGCCAGTGGGATTCCACTCCCTCCTGCGTTTGCATCTTCTGGTTCTGGGTGAAAATCCTGACATATTCCCAAAACACTTAGCTGGACCACCCATGGCCTTTCTAGCCTGAAACTCCTAGGGAAGTTAAAACACTGTGATTTCCGTCTTTGTCAGAGAAGCGGCGGAGCTGAATTGCAGATGCCACGCCTGCCAACAGAGGACTGGGCTCCACTCGGTTTCCAGTGGTGGATTTTTGTTTTGTTTTGTTTTTTAACGAAAGTTGATGGCTAGGCCTCTCTTCTGAGCCACCTCTGGGCGGATTCACACCTCTAGCCTTCAGCTGGGTGCTTCACCCATCAGGCCACCAGGGACTGCCTTCGCGATGTCTGCCAGCACCAAGCCTGGCGAGGCTGCGTCAGCTCCGACTCACAGCCACCCCGTGGGATGGGGCACAGCTGCCCCAAACGGTGTCTGTGCTCTCTGAGGTTGTAGACGGCACGGATTCCCCCCCCCCAGGGCCCTGGCCTCTGCTTTAATAGCTGGGCATTCTGGCACCAGACCTCCATTTTTGTAATGTGTGCACAAGTTCATTAAAGGCCAGAAGGTGGGGCTGGTGGCTGGCCTGTCCCTAAAAGCTGTCCTGGCAGCCGAGATGGGCGAGGGGGAGGTCAGCTAGAGGGTGGCCTGAGCCCTCGATGAGATGCTCCGTGTGGTGGCCCTCCCCCAAGGGGCTCGGGGAGGGAGAAGGGTGTTGCTCAGCCCTGTGTGGCCAAGGCACAGCCTGCCATCCGGCTGCATCCGGCTGCATCCGGCTGCCTCTCACTGCCATCGAGTCAACTCCAATTCGTAGAGACCCTGTAGGACACTGCTCCTGTGGGGTCTCCAGGAGGGTAACTGTACAGGAGCAGAATCGAACTGCTGACCTTGCCGTTAGAAGCCCGACGCGTAACTCTTTATGCCACCAGGGCTCCTGCATGTTCCTTTGGGGCAAGTTTTTGAAGAGTCGAGTTTCGATTTGGGCGAGTTGATGTGCCCGGGTCCCACGAGAGGCTGGCTCTCTGTGTGCCTACGTGAACAGAGGCAAGGCCTGTCCCCCTGGAATGCTTTTCTGTGGGCTGCTGGGGCTGGCTCCTTACACTCACAGTCTCTCCCCTCTCCTCTCTTCCTGCTTCTGTAGAAGATGAGGAAATTGAGGTCCAGAGAGTGAGGGTGACCTGTCTGCCGAGGGCACACGGAGATGTAGGGGCAGGGTGGGAACGAGACCCCTCAACATCTGACCGACTACTTTCCTGACACTCATCCTCGGTTGGCCCGATGTTCGCTGTGTCTGATCTCCTACGCATTAGCCAACTGACGTTTTATTCGACGCGTCTCCTCCTGCAGGGTGGAGGACCCTCTTTTAATTTTCTTGGGAACATCTTTCCTTGTGCCTTTTCCACTCCCCCCTCCCCCCAAATAGGGCAGGTTCTCCGTAAGCCTTTCCTGAACCCTGCTTCCCATTTACATCAGCTGCTGCCGGTGGGGGCCAGGCAGTGGGGAGAGCAGCTCTGTGGGAGGTTTGTATGATTCCAGAATGGGTGGGCCCCGTCACCCCACGCCCTTCTGGGAACCCTCCATCTGACGCTGTTCTCTGGGCCTCCTGGGTGTTGTGAATCTCAGGCACAGACTCGTCTCTTGCTGACCTTTATTTAGTCCCCGATGATACAGCAGGATGTTTTCGGTGCACACACTTGGGACCGTGCAGAGGAGCTGTGAGTCAGGGGCCGTAATTAACCGTGGACACACACCCACGTGCTTGGGGAATTGGTGGTGTTTCTCTCTGACCCCTGGTCCTTGTCAGCTCTCTGGTGATTTGAAATGCCTGTGGTGGAGGTCAAGGGAGCCAGCATATTGTCTCAGTGCCCACTTCCCTTTGGCTAGACGCCATTCCCCAGGGAGCTGGGCTGCCCAGCCACTTCCCGGGGCCCTGCTGGCAGGAGTGGCCCTGCCTCATGCCCCCAAAAGATGAACTTCTTCGCAAGTGCACCAATTACCGCTGCCCGCTGAGCTGGCTCTGACTCCTGGCAGCCTCGTGTGTCTCCACAGGGTACCCCCATGGCTGTCTCCCAGGAGTACATTTGCCAGGCCTTTCTAAGCAGGGGCCTCTGGGTAGGGCCGCTGCTCCTGTCCCAAACCCTCCCCTTTCGATGGCCTTCCTGGCCTCTTACAGCTCATGTGTCTGGGGTCAAACTTCTGACATCTTGGCTTTGAGGTTGACCTCATTTCTGAAGAAACTTTCCTTTTCTTTTTTTAACCTCATTCTCATCCCTGCCCACTCCCCAACCCCCCAAAAATCAGTGCCCTTTCAGTGAGATTGGAAACTATATTATCGGTCAACAACCCCCTGTGACCCCACCCCCTCATCTCACTCTTGCTCTCACTGTTTGCATTTTGGGCGTTGTTATAGAGAGCACTCTAATAAGCATTCCCTTCTCCACCAGGAGAAACCTCGAGGGCAGAGTGGGGACCTGTTGGGCTGCATCTGAAAGCTCAGCAGTTCGAAACCACCAGCTGCTCAGGAGGCGAGAGACGAGCTTTCTACTCCCGCCAAGGCGTGCAGTCTTTGAAACGCACAGGGGTAGGCCTCCGCCCCTCCTGGGCTGCTCTGAGCTGGAAACGACTTGACCGCAGGGACTATGGTTTGGAGTTTCTTATCTTACTCGAGTTCAGTGGGATCTTCCTTCTTGTATGAGAGGCCCAGGTGGCTCCTGCCTCCCGTCAATCACACTCTTACATGTAACCCCTCCCCTGGGTGAGGACTGGATTCCTTCACGTGGTTCTAACAAGTCCCATAGCGCCGCAGTCATGGGGTATGACGTCTGAGACTGGGCTCTAGAGAAAGTCTAGATTCCGGCGTGAGCACCCGTTCTCTCTTGGATCGCTTGTCTGGGACAAGGTGCCCAAGCACCACAGGGCCTGGGGTCTGCCAAACCCAGACTTGACTCCTGTCACAGCCCAACCAGAACCTCCTGCGGGACGCCCACCCAGCTGCACTCAAATTCCTCACCCAAAGAAGCTATGAGATAGGAAGCGTTTTAAGCTGTTGACTTTCGGGGCCTGTTTGCTGTGCAGCCACAGTCAGCGACGACGAGCACACTCCAAGACCTCCTGCCAGGCAGGTCTCCAGGCGGCCAGCAGTAGCCTTGCGGAGTCCTTCCCGTCAGCTTGGAGGCCTGTCTGTGTCACTGTGTGTCACCAAATGTCCCCAAATTGCTCCCCGAGGTGCCCCTGGCTGTTGGCTGCAGTGGGAGAGTTTCTTTCTTCCCCACACCCGCTTCAGCACTTTCATCAGACTGTCAGCGTCTAGCATTCTGGTGGGGGCAACATCGTATCTCGAAGTGGTTTTAATTCGTCCCTCACCGAGGTACAACGGTATTTTATCGTCCACCATAAATTTAGTTTATTTATTGTCCATCCTGTTCCTCTTCTGTGAATGTGCATGTCTTGACTCTTTGGGGAAGATTATCTTTTTTGTATTGATTTGGAGATTTTTGGCAGGGGGAGGTACTGATTCTTTGTCAGCAAGTCTATATTCAACTCTGGTTTTATTGTATTTTATTTTCCCTCCAGCTAGCATGTTGGGAAAAAAATTCTTTTTAATGCCAACATGCACCTTATTTTATTGGCACCTCGTTGTGCATACAGAGACCTCAGCATTTGTTTGCAGCATCGCATTAGCAAACTGGCTGCATGTCCATTGAGGCTACATTACACTCTGGTAACAAATGAGCCTGAAATCTTAGCGGTGCTCGACAACAAAGGCCTCTCTGTTGCTCAGGTTACATGACCACCGGCTGCTGACTATGGCCCTGCTGTCTGCCGGCTTCCCTGTGGGACTGGGGCTGCCTGAGAGCCCCTTCAAGACACTGCCCTCCCAAGCCAGAGGGGAACCGCGTGGCGCTTCTTAAAGCTGCAGCTCAGGAGTGGAAATTGACACGTACTGCTTGTCAGTTCCCATCCGTTCCATCAGCTGCTCCAGATCACACCGCCAAGCCCGCCTGGTGGCAGAGGCGTGGGACATCCTCCTCCCAGAGCTGGGGACCGTGGATATTTTGAGCAATCAGACTTAACCCACGCTGTGGTGATCACCGTGATACCTACACCCACCCCCAGGGCGTGCACACACGTGACGGTGCCTGAGCACAGACTCTTAGGAGGAGCGTATGCTCCGCGGCAAAGCTTTTACCACTTGTTACTTTAGCTCCGTTTGACCACTCTCTATTTAGGCTCGTTTTTAAGCCTTTATGTGCACGGTGAAAGTTCACAGCGTAATTACTAGTCCCGATGACCAATATCTTGAAGGGGAAAATATTACCGTTAAGTAGGACCCCCACCCCCGTGAGTACAGCAGTGTACCGTTTTCATAGCCTCTGCGTGGTGCAGTCAGTGTGCTTGGCTGCTAGCTGCAAGCGGGTGGCTGCCCACGTCCTCCCAGAAGAAGTGCCCCAGAAGAAAGGCCTGGCGGCTGATTTCTGGGATGACCTCTGGAGCACAGTCCTACCTGGACACACGTGAGATCGCCAGGAATTGGAATCAACCCGGCGGCTGCTGGTGTTTATTTTCTTTATCGCTTTTATAGCTTATTTACTTCTCATGGCTGTGCCTTGTAAAGG
>NW_022103906.1:97239466-97240511 GCF_000313985.2 Echinops telfairi | reverse complement strand
CCCTTGGTTCACGAAAGACAAACCCGAGGCTCAGAGAGGATGAGAAGTTAGTTCGCTCCGGTCTGCCCAGTAACAGAGGGATCTGGACCTGAATCCAGAGAGCCCGACTCCCGATCCCTGTCCGACTCTTTCTCCTGGCCTTCGGAGGCTGCCACCAACCCGACTGCTTCCCACACCCCGCCCCCAGGCTCCAAACTGAGAGGTGCTGAGAGGCTGACTCCAGGGCACTTTGGGGAAGCAGGTGCACAGGACGTAGGACCACTGGCAGCATCCCTGGCATGGGCCCTGAGGCTGCTGTGTTGGTTTAATCTGCATTAAGGTACCACTGGCTGCCTTTGGGCTTAGGGAGGGGTTTTTCTATATTTAGACAAAGTCATGGGTGCACTTTAAATCCTGTTCCTTAGCAGACCCGAAGAGGTTTGCTTGTTTATTAGGGAGGGTGACTCCTGGGGCAGGCGGGACATTACAGGACAAGTGGAGTGGCCTGAGCGCTCGCTCCCTGTCTGCAGACCTGACTACTGCGCCGCCAGCGCCAGCGGGGGACCTAGAGTAAATGGCGGGACCCCTCCCTGGGTCCCTGATAGAACTTCAAGGATCTCCTCTCTCGGCCAGAGGGGAAACTGAGCTCGGCATGATACCTGGGGTTCGTATTTCCTCAAAAGTCTGAGGACCGGGCAGGCAGGGTGGCTCATTTTCTCTGCGCCCACGCTTCCTTCGTCCGTCAAAGGTGCTTACCCTCTGCGGTTGTAGTGAGGGAGGAGCCCATCACCAAAGTCCTGTGCCACCAGGCCTGTGCCAGGGGGAGGCGCTGCCGGTGGGCCCTACGGCTGTGCCCTGAGCTTCCCCCGAAACCCCAGCAGCCAGCCTGCCCTGGCATTGGACTTGCCTGGGTGACATCTCTTGCTGGCAGAGCTGGGATTCAGTCCCCTGGGGCTTTTTTCCTATCAGCGCCACCTGCCAGGGAGGGGCCTTTTGCTATAATGACCAGTGTAGAACTCTCCAGAGCCGCTGTAACCTTTCCTGCAGGCACAACAACCCCCCCCCC
>NW_022103906.1:97237420-97239281 GCF_000313985.2 Echinops telfairi | reverse complement strand
AGACGGTCTATTGGGTGTGTAGGAAATGTGTCATAAATTAAACGTTCGGGCCCACCGAACTAAGCCCCTCTGCTTGCGTGCATCTGTGGGCTCCACCTTTTAAATGGACTGCCCTGGGCAACGGTTCTTCCTGTCTCGGTCCCCTGGACTCCAGGGGTGTAGCATTCTCATGGGATTCTGGCGGAACTTCCTGAAGATGGTGGTGCTCTTTCGGCTTTTCCATCTCCAAGGGGTGTGTGTGTGTGTGTGTGTGTGTGTGTGTGTGTGTGTCTGCGCTTCCTAGGGCAGCCAGAACAAAACTCCACACACTGGAGGGTGTTAGACAGAAGCAGACCGACGCCTCAGTCTTGGGAGGGGGCATCCAGATGGGCCATGGCCATCTCCCTCTGGCCGGTGGGGAAGCTCCTCCTCCCAGCTTCTGGGAGCTCTGGGCTTGTAGATGCAACTTCCCCTGGGCCTCCTTTCTCCCTCCCCTTCCTTTACGGAGCACCACCCTCACTCAGGATGAGATCCTGTGACTCCAGGGTGGCTCCAGGCCTCCTCGACCGATACCATCTTCGGACACACTTATTCCAAGCCCAGGCTTTGGCACCTGCCCACTTGGGGTCAAGCCCCTGCTGAGAAGTTGCCCTTCCACCCCAGCCAAGCTGTGCTGTGTCTGGACTGTTCAAAGGTAGATTGCGATTCAGTACCCATGGGGTGGAAAGGCAAGTTCTCGGCAGGAGGCCAAGAGGGGTGGGGTGAGTGGGGAGGCTGCCCCAAACAAGGATTACAGTCACAGGTACCACCTGGGGTTAGGAGGTCAGCATCTCTTTGGGAAGAGTCCTCCTGCCCCCTCCTCCACGTATGGAATCTGCCTACAGCCTTCAGAACCCTAACTGTCAGCTGTCGGGGACTACACTCGGCCTGCTGTTTGGCTTTTCGTGAAGTAGGGACGAGATCCCACAGCTGCTCAGGTTTTCCAGCAAGATGAGTGGAGGGAGGCGGTGGGGAGGGGGCAGGTAGAGCCTGCGGTGTTGGCTTGGGCCCAGCTCCGTCTGAAGGGTCCACTGGGCTTAAAGGCCAGGCCTTCGTGATTGTCCCTGGGAGAGTGCCAACACTGTAAAAAGATTCCCAAGTTCAGCGTTTGTGACCCCAGTTGTCCGTGACTCCATTCTGGCCCCTGGAAGCCACAGGTGTCCCCGAGCAGAGCAGGTTTTCAATGGCAGCGTTCTTCATTCTGTTTGACTATTTCAGAAGTGGGTCCCGGGCCTTTCCTCCGAGGCACCGCTGGGCGGGCTCATGCTTCCAACCTCGCAGGCAGTCCTGGAAAGTGATGCCCCGGTACCATCCGCTTCGATTCCGGTCGGTTTTATTTAGAGGGGCGGGTGTGGGGGTGGCCTGGGCAGATCCGAAACAGGTTTGTAAGTCATCATTCACACAGTTCCGGGGCACATGGCCTTCTCTGGGAAGGGGGCCCCCAAATTCTGTATGGGAGACTGGAGGTACATGAGTCCCCCCCGGGACAAGGGAAGAGGATGTGGCTCCCAGCCCGATGCAGGCCGGGGAGGGGAGGGAGGAATGCAGTCTGTGGGGACACCAGCTGAGAGATCGGGGTGGGGTGGGGGCTCCAGAAGTTTCCCAGGGAGGGAGAGTGGTCACACTGGGCGTTTAAGGGTAGTGGACCTTGGGCTCTCGAAGGCACTGGGGTGAGTGCGTCCCAGGCATAAGAACTGTACAGGCCGAGACTGACAGGCGTGTTTAAACCATGGTCTGAAACTCTCTTCTGTTCTTCTCTCTCTCTCTCTCTTTTTATCAAATCTTATTTTTTATTTTTAAAATCATTTTATTGGGGGCTCATACAACTCTTGTCACAATCCAT
>NW_022103906.1:97210969-97236904 GCF_000313985.2 Echinops telfairi | reverse complement strand
ATTCAAGAACTAGAGGAAAGTTGTGTTTCATCAGTGCTATGCTGCACCCTGACTGGATCGTCTCCTCCCCGTGACCCTTCTGTAAGGGGGTGTCCAGTTGCCTACAGATGGGCTTTGGGTCTCCACTCCGCACGCCCCCTTTCACAATCTCTCTCTCTCTCTCTCTCTCTCTCTCTCTCTCTCTCTCGTGGAGTTCCGTGCGCTAGCCTGACTTCTGGGCAAGCAGAGGCACAGCCTGTCCCTGGGCTGACCGACCCCCAGAGGTGGGCCGGGATGCTCTGACCGTGGCTCTGAGGATGCTTGTGCCCTCTGCCCCTGGGGCCTGAGTCCAAGGTGCTGGCGTCAAGTGTGTCTCCCGCCCTCTCACCTCGAGCTTCTTGGGGACCCACTATGGGGCTTAGTCTGAAGGCTCTGGGGGGGCACATGCACACCATCGGTCAGTCTGTCCGTCCTGGGCAGGCCCCTGGCTCAGCTTCTCTCTTGTGTGGCGGATGCGCCATCATCCTGCACACAGGGTGGTCTGTAACCACATCTCCTGGAGCCTAGTTTCTGCCCCTTTGTGGCCAGCCCTTCCAGCTGTAGAGGTCACTCTGACCACTGGCCACAGCGACAGGTAGTACTGATGTTCACCTGGCAGGCTCTGGCAAGGTCCCATCTTGACAACATACAGTTTTTGTTCTGGTTTGTAAATACCATATGTACCTGAGTATAAGCCGAGTTTTTTCCAGCACATGTTTAATGTAGTTTTTTTGTTAAATTAGGTGCCTCGGTGGATATTCGGGTTGGCTTATACTCGAGTATATACCATAGTTCCCTGGCCCTTTCCTTCGGACCCCAACCCTCCCCATGATTAAGATCAGTCCACTTGGCATAAGAAGCCAGCACCTGTGCCCTGTGGGTTGCTGGGTAAATACCTTCCAACTCCTAATGACCCTGTAGGCCGGAAGTGGAACTTCCCCTTTGTGTGTCCGAGTCTGTAACTCTTTACAGGAGTAGAAAGCCCCCCATGGAGTGGGCTTTCTCCCATGGAGTGGCCGGTGGTTTTGAACTGCTGACCTCCCAGTTAGCAGTCCAGCGCATAACTGGCTACCCCACCGGGGCTCCAAGAGACAGGTCTTTAAGGGGGCAGGCATACTAGGGAAGCATGCAGTGTGGGATACAGAAAGATTTCTCCCAAGTGGTCTCCCCCAAATATATGCCAGACCCAAGACACTGCTTGTTACACAGGGTAAATGGCCGTACACTAGGAGGTCAACGAAAGTAGGTCAGAGGTTATTCTCTTTAGGGTATCAGCCATCTAGAGCAACCAGACTGTATAGTCTGACTCACCCCAAGTAGGGCTCACTCTCGTCTGATAAGGATAGTGATTGTTCCCTTGAAGGAGAGCCCGAAGGCAAGCCAGGGACCACTCAAGGATGACTAAAGTTAGGCTACTATATTGAGTCTAGGGTCCACCCATCTTGCCACAGGTGTATCCCCATTCCCTCCCTTTACTATTACGTGTACACTCCTAGGGCATCCCCCTCCTATTGCTTGTATTGCCTATGTTACAACCCCTTCCTATGACGTAGATTGTTATCTGTAATCAGGGGGCTTGCATGCCCCCAGAAGATACATAAGCCTTGGTTAGTGATACGTCTCTCTCTCTCCTGCCCTCTCGTCTCCCACCTCCACGTGGACAACCAAGAGGAGCTGAGGTGAGCACGCTACCAGGAAATGTGTCTGACTTCTTTATTTTACTCTCACTCTCTCATCGTTCCCATTTCTCTATGACTTTATTATAATCTTTATATATATTTTAACTGTATGATTGCACTTAATGAACCCGTGATGGTGTGACGGCCTGGCTTCCCCCACAATGCACACCTTAGCATAGTGAACCTTTTGAGACCTAAACTCAATCAAGCAAACAAACAGAAGCCACTTTTAGAGAAGGGCAGGGGGAGAAGAAGGAACGGAGACAGGGAGCCCAGGGAGGAGGTGGGGTGAGTGACGTGACTTCGTGGCGACTGCAGTCAATGGCCTGAAACGGGATGGGTAAGAACCAACAGGTGGAAAGCTGATCAGCTTTGTAAACCTCCACCGAATCCACAATCCGGAGGAAGAACAACTAAAAACCTTGCCCGTCGGTGAGCTTACGTGTGCGCCTGTGCGCGGACAGGTGAGTGATTCGAACTCGCTGGGAGGAAGGTACCTGCCTGCTTCTGGGCAAGACTTCAAGTCCTGGAGACCCCGTACAACAGCGGTTCTCAACCTGTGGGCTGCGACCCCTTTGGGGGTCACCTGATTCATCACAGTAGCAAAATGACAGTGAGGAAGTTGCAACGAAAATAATGTTATGGTTGGGGTTCACCACATGAGGAACTGTATGACGGGGTCACGGCATGAGGAAGGTTGAGACCCAATGCTGTAAGGGAGGCAGTCCTCTCCGCCGGCCGCGTTGCTGCGGGTCAGCCTCATTGGTGTCCCTGGGCTTGTTTTGTTAGCCTTTTTGTTGTGGCGTCTGTGCACGGACAGGCTGCTGAGCCTTAAACAGCATTTGGGAATGGTCTGGCTCTGTGGAAGCAGAGCCCAGCAAGCTTTGGCGAAGGCAATTTGCGGCGACTTGGGGCACAGATTCCCCTAGGAATTCACTCCCAGGGCGTGGGACATTGCCTGTCTTAGTTGTGGTCTGCTATGGGCTCTGGCCAGGAGCGAGCCAAGCCTGTCTGGGAGAGTGAGCAGGATGAGAAAGAAGGCCCGTGTCCTTCTGCTTCCCCAAGGGTGGGGGGCCGGGGTGGCAGGGTTTTTAAGACAAGGGAAACGGCTCTTCTTCCTGCCCTTTGACTGCCAGGGTGCCCCTTCCTATCAAAGCCTCTGTTCTTCCTTAAGGCACCTCATGGCCTGTACCATCCCGCTAAAAGGCACTGCACTCCACCATACTAAGTGCCCCCCACCCCCAAGTCCTCCAGGGGAAGGCCCACCACCCAGAGTCATGGCTTGTTTCTGGGGGCATGGTGAAGCGGCCTGGTGGAGATTTGAACTCGTGTGTGCAGGATGGAGAGTAAGAGACAGTCACAGGCACCTGTCGGAAGCCGCTGCACTCACGGCTGAGAACAGAGACAAAGCACATTCTTGCTGGGGGTTTCCAGGTGGGCTCAGAGAATACAAACCTAGGCTTTCTTCAGCTCTCGTGCAGGGTGTGTTGTGAGGGTGGACAGAGACAGGTGGAGAGGAGAGGGGTCTGTCGGCAGTGTGTGCTTCTCTGTCAGCCTGACGGGTCTGGGGCTAAATAAACAGCCCGTTATCGCCCCACTCTTCCTGAGCAAGTAATTCCAGAGCCAGCTTTGGGCAAGGCTGCCCCACCCACAGCAGCGCTTCTCTCT
This sequence comes from Echinops telfairi, assembly GCF_000313985.2. Lineage (NCBI taxonomy): Eukaryota > Metazoa > Chordata > Mammalia > Afrosoricida > Tenrecidae > Echinops > Echinops telfairi. The sequence continues at coordinate 97,233,539 of NW_022103906.1, read as the reverse complement.
GGTTTCTGAGAGCATCCGGCGAAGCAAACCCTTTGAAGTGGTGTTTGTGACCCAGCACAGCAAAAAGGGAGGCTAGATAGCCTCCTCCTACCATGCGACCTTGGACCTGTTGCTTTTTAATTTGGTTATTGAGCTGCGGAAGGAGCAGGGATGAAGCTTCTCTATTAAAAACAAGACAAAGCAAAAAGGCGGGCTGAGCTGAGTGCTGGGTGAACGCATCAACCCTGCGTCTTTGATCTGGAGATGCTGCGCCGGCCCCTCCCTGGGCTTCCCTGTGTGCTTTCTCCGGGGCCATGATGGCAGCCGAGCCAGTGATTATGTAACAGCCTGACCTACGCACTGCTGCCCTGGGCCTGCGGCCACCCCAGGGCTCCTGCCTCAGGGCCCACCGGGTGTCTTGAGAGTAAATGACGCTGTGTGCCTTGGGGAAGAGATAGTGACTGCACATCTGCTGCGTCTGTGCTAGTCGTTAACTGCACGGATATGGTCTGTATGTCTCTCTCCCGCCCCTGAAACAGAGACGACGCCATCGGGGCATCTGCTGCTGCCATTATACATCTGGTGGCTCAGGAATATCTTGTCATCAAACGGGCCTCTCACACCGCACACGCCCGCCGGCCGCCCTGTGTGCGCACACAGTCCCTCTGCCACCTTTGGGAGACACCGGGGAAGGTTGCCGAGCAACTGGTTGTGGTTTGAACGTTGTTGTTTCACTTCGCTGGGCCACCGTGGGCAGGTGGCTTGGTTCCTTCGTTTACCAATGTGGGGGCCTCTTGCGCAGTGTGGTAAGGCGCTCTGTTATGAGACGGATCAATAGGAGCTCTACTGTTGGTGTTAGGTGCCACCCACAGGGTCTGATCCAGCTCATCAAAACCCACAGCAGAACAAAACCCCGCCCAGGCCTGCACCAGCTTCATAAGATTTCCTGTGTTGGAGCCAGACGTTCTCAGTCCAGCTCATTGATGACCTTCCTCCTTTCCTTGACCACCCACCTCTCCCAAGCCTGATATCCTTCTCCAGGGACTGGTCCCTCCTGATGCTCAAAGCCCGGGTACATGAGACCCACTCTCGCCATGCTTGAGTCTCAGGAGCATTCTGGCTGGACCCCTCCCAGGGCAGGTTTGCTTGTCCTTCTGCTTGACCATGATAGAGCCAACGTTCTTCACCAATGTCACGATGGAAACCTATTGGCTCTTCAGCCTTCACGTTCACGTGCCCACGAAGATACCGAAAATACGATGGTTTGGATCAGGCTCACCCTAGCTCTCACAGTGCTGTCTGCTTTTCATGACACGTGTAGTGAGCTCCACAGCACATTTGCCCAGTGCCACACATGGCTCCATTCTTTCACCTTGTCGAGTGCTGCTTCAATGAGCGTTGATCGCGGATTCGAGTAAAGTGAAATCCCTGACAGCGTCCATGGTTTCTCTGGTGACCATGATGCTGTCTATTGGTCCGAAAACCAAAAGCCAAGCTCACCGCCACTGGGTCGCCGCTGACCCTTGGCGCCCCTACAGGGCAGGGTGGAGCTGCGCTGTGTGTTTCCGGGGCTGGGGCCATGGGAGTAGAAAGCCCCGTCTTGCTCCCCTGGAGGAACCACGTGACATCTCATCGTTGACTTGGTGCAAATGCTTCTTTGTCTATGTGCGGGAGCCACTAAATTTTGTGGGATTCCCGTTCTTTGCGATGTCATCGCTAATTTGTTTAGATCCACGCCGTTGGATGCCTCTGCACAGCCAACAGAATGCGAGCAAACACCGTGCTGGCTTTCTCTGCTTCTAGCCGAGCTCCATCCCACTTCAACGATCGCTTCGTCCCCGGGCCGCTTCCGGATCTGGATCGAACTTCTGGCAGTTCTCTGTACTATTGCAACTGTTTTAAAATGATCTTAAGGGACATGTGATCTGAGTGTGATATTAATGATATCGTTCAACAATTTTGCATTCTCTTGGGTCACTTTGCTTTCAAATTGGCAAATGGATGCATAGCCTGTGGTCATTTCGGCCAGGTCTAAGGGGCCCAGATGAGAGCATGCTCCCAGCATTGCCCCCCTGGTGGAACCCTCTCATCTCGCCGGGTAGTTCGCCGGTGCCTGGAGCTCTGCATATCTGCCTGGCCTTCAGTGCAGCGTGGACTTCTTTCTGCATCACTGGTGGTTCTTGATCATGGGCTTCCTCTTGAAACGGTTGCCCGTCAACCAGTGCTTTGGGCGCCGTGGCTGTGGTGGTCTTCCATCTTCCTTTGATGTTCCTGTGCTGCGCAGTCCTCTGCCCATAGAGCGTTCCTTCCTGTAAATCAGGACCCGAGTTTCTTCTTCTTCTTCACCACTTTCGGTTTGAGAAATGCGCAGCCTACTCTCTCTCTCGATTTTCAGACTCCAGGTGTGTTTCGCTGGGCTCTCCAGACAAGTGATGTTGTCTGTGTGTCTGTAGAAAGAGATTTACATCAAGAAGGGGCTCACACTGTTGTAGAAGCAGGTGAGTCCAGTCCAGTTCAAGTCCATGGGTGAGACGTCAGCTGGAGGCTTCCCTGACTCCTGTAGGTGCAGGGGCTCGCGAACAAGAAGCAGGCAGCTGAAGCAGGAAGACCACAGGCTGGTGGATGCAGGGCGGAATGAATCTCTGGTTGGCCAAATGTGTGTGGCAAGTACTTCATCTCCTGTCAACTTGAGCGAAGGGTGGAGTCTAGTCTATCAATCAGGTCCCAATGACCCCATTTGGAGGCGCGGTGGAGATAAATAGCTCACTGGAGACCAGACCCAGTCTCTCTATCTTCCCTTTCCTGCTGTTGAGACACTTGGCAAGCTGGAAGAGACCCGTGGAGACCCACGCCGGTGTGGACATGCTTCCACTGCCGCTGAATCCACAAGACCTTCTACCCACGGCCTGTGATCTTCCTGCATTCGGCATCATTGCATGTGCTGCATGAGTCTCAGAAGGAATTTATAGACTAGGATTGGAAATATGGGCTAATATTGGACTTATGGACTTAATCTGGACTGAGCTGGATGTCTTTTCAATAGACAATTGCTCTTTTATATAAGAGTGTGAGTGTCTATGAATTTGTTTCTCTAGTCACCCAGACTAGCATAGTATCCAAGGTCTTCAGCTCACGGATGACTCTTGGGATGGCCGGCGGTGTAGCAGGAGGTCAATGAACCAGATGCAGGAACCAGATCCAGCAGCAGAAGTGAGCCAGCTTCTGCACAGCGTCAATCTGCACTGAGAGTAGGCAACCCCTCCTGCCCCCGAATGAAACTTCCTTAATTGTATCAAGGCTGTGACCAGATTCAGGATGTAGTCAGAGCCACGGAGTCCATTCTGACTCATAGTGACCCTGTAGGACAGGGCAGAACTGGCCCGCGGGGTTCCGAGTCTGTAACTCCTCACGGGAGTAGAAAGCCCGGACTTTCTCCTGAAGGAGGTTGTGCTCTACCCTGTTCTTCCCACAATGCTCGGCTGCTTCACAGAAGCTCCCACCATCATCTCGCGGGAGAGTCCTGGCCAGGTTAACCCAAGACCTAGCGATCACACCAGGTCTTTGCACGTTTTCCTCCTTGAGCTGCTCTTTGACATCTCCTGTCCTGCTCTCTGCTTGCGTCACGTCCTCCATTCTCGTCAGCTACTGCATGCTTTCAAAAGCAGTCTCAGCATCTCTGCGACATCCGTTTTTGCCTTTCCTTTCTTCCTTGCCCTTGTAACGGCGTGGCTTCCATCACGTGTGGCGTCCCCGTGCCGTCCCACCACTCGTCTGGTCTTTCGTCACGGGTGCTCAGTGTGTAAAGTCCAGGCTAGAGACGTCTTGAGGTCTTGGACCATTCTAGCATGCTCTTGTTTTTTGTCTCAGGAAAGCTTTGTAAAGCATTGCCGACTTTCATTGCCCTGGAGATAATAGCGTAGGTCTTGTAGAAGCATTTAAAATGTAAGGAGACTAGAAAACGAGTGAATGTGTTCCACCCGCCACTCTCGTCCCAAGGGGGCAACGGCCGAGAACGTTTCTGCCATTGGGGGAAGATTTCTTAAGGAGTGTGAGCACACAGATGGTCTGTTTCTCCAAACCATGAAGGATGCTGTGGAGACAAATAGAGATGCATCTGTGGTGTTGGTCTGACTTGTGTGTGCATGCGTGTGTGTGGGTGCGTGTGACAGAACCAGGTGCGTGCGCACAGGGTCAGCACAGAGGGGCGACAGCCTCCCTAGCAGAGGAGCACGCGGGTCCTTCTTTGGGATGGTCGGGAACCATGGGAGGCAACTGCTGGTGTCAGGTGAGCGTGGGGGCATGGCTGGACCCCATCCCTTTCAGAGCAGTGCTGTAGAACAAAGGTGGCAGGGGGGTGAGAGGGACCCTCAGCCCCAATGTCCGGTGGAGCAGGAGGGGCCAGACCCAGCTAGTCCCCAACCCATCACAGCGCAGATTCCTTGTCCGGGACTGGGGTTTGGCACGCCAGAGGCGACGTCCCTTCAACCCCAAATATTAACCCCCCTCCCCCTTATGGCTTCTTTCCTCATTGAATTGGGGGCCATCACTGAGACACTTTTAAAGTGGGGACTCTTACAGGTCTCATCACAACCCATACATGTACCGCTCTGTCAGACACATCTGTACATATGTCGTCATCATCATTTTCTACTCGAGCCCCTGGCATCGGCTTCTCCTCCTCCTCCCTCCCCCACCCTCTTCCCTCCAGCCCCCATGCCCCTTTGTTAATTTATCAATTCTTCTTCTTTTTTTTCTTTAATGTTTTAACCACCTGCTGTCTCATTTCACCCACTTTTTTGCTGTCCATCCCCCTGGGATGGGGCCCGTATGTCGATCATTGTGATTGGTTCCCCCATACGCCCCCACCTACCCTTACCCTCGTAGTATCTCTGCTCCCCTTATTGGTCTTGAGGAGTTTATCTGCTCTGGATTCCCTGTGCTTCGAGCGCTTATGTGTACCATTGGTCAGATAGAATTTGGGTCATGGTAGTTGGTGCTGGGGAGGGGGGAGCAGTAAAGAACTAGAAGAAGGTTGTGTGTTTTCATCAGTGCTATGCTACACCCTAACTGGCTCTTCTCTTCCTTGTGTCCCCTGAGACTCTAACAAAACAGACCTCCCTGGATACACACGAGGGTAAGAGCGTCCCCAGGTGGGGCGCGGAGGCACTCAGTTCAGCGCTGGGACCCCTCCCTGCTGAGTGCCTACGGGTATCTGGAGTGCAAGGCTCCGGTGTCTCGCAGCACAAAATGTCTGTATTTCTGGGTAACAGTGTGAAAAACGAGAAATGACATTGCACCACGTTCCTCCCCACTCCCTGCCCCTTCCCCTTTCGTTTTGTGTGTCTGGTGAGGCTCCCAGCAGCCCTGCGCCCGCCCTAGGTGCCAACTCAGACACCCCCCCTCCACCACCCTCTCCCCCTGAAAGGGGTGGGGACCACCCCAGGATGAGGACATTGGGCCACAAACCTTTGTTCCTCACTCCCTAGTCACTGCCCACCCACCCACCCGCCCAGCTAGGTTCTAAGGGATTCCTATGCTTTAGGGGAGGGCTGCAAACTGGTCTCGCCCCAAGAGGAACCGTGTGCTCATGGATAAGCCAGTATTGCGTGGCTGGAAATCACCTTCACGTGTCTCCCAATGTCCCCAGGGGCTGGCCCGGGGGAAAGCTGGTGACCTGAGGCCATCCCGCCCGACAAGTGGGGCTGTGCTGGGCGTTGAGGATACCTCGTTGTGGGAGTGCTGACTGGGGCTGGCCGTCAGCACACTCGCTCAAGGCCAGCAGAACCCCGGGCAGAGTGCCTGGTGACCATTCCCAGGCCCTCCCGGGCAGCCGTCCCGTGAGTGGGAGGGCATTTGAGTGGGTGGGGCACTGGGGCTGGCGGCTGACTCGGCGCTCCTTCGTTCTGTGATTTGTGTAAAATTTGGGCCCCCAGCCCCTCGTCGGAGCTGGGGTGGCTTAGTGGGTCCCTAACCGTGAAGTTAGTGGTTAGAAACCACCAGCTGTTTTATGGGGGAAGATGAGGCTTTCCACTCCCATCAAGAACTAATAGACTTGGAAGCTCACAGGGGCAGTTCCACCCTGTCCTGTAGGCTCCCTGAGTTGGCACTGACTCGATGGCAGTGGGTTTCGTTTCAGTGTCCAGGTGGTCACTGGCCTTTGTGGTGCACCCAGGTGGCACAGAAGGAGAAGGAACAGAGCCACCCTGGGGCTCTGGGGTCTGGTTCCACAGCATTGGTCCCAAACACTCCCCTCAGGCTCACCTCTGGGTCCTGCTGCCCCTGCTGCTGCTCCCCGCCAGGCCTAGGCACCCTTAGTGTCAACTCTGCCCCTGGCACGGGGGGGTTAATGCCATCTCTGGGCGAGGTGGGGGATTCCTCAGACCACTGGGACCCACCATGGTGTCTGGCACAGAGTTTGAGCCAAATCAGCTTAAATTCCAGCTCCTAAAACTCTCTGTTTTTCCCGTGTCTCCATGAAACTCAGACAGTTTTCCAGCTTAACCAGGAGACCACGATCTGGGAGGACGGAGGAGGGGGTGCCGTGCAAGGGCCTGAGTCATTCGCTGGTGGCTGCCGTTCAGCAGCGTCCAAAAGCCCTACTTTCCATGGAAAGAGCCAAACTCCCTGCCACCGAGTCTCTTCCAATTCCGAGCAGCCCCTAGTCGGACAGAGCAGGTCTGCCCCCGGGGCTTCCGAGGCTGTAACCCTTTGTAGGAGCGGACAGCCTCACCTGTCTCCCTCTGAGCATCCGGTGAGTTTGAACTGCTGAGACTGACATTCAAAGCCCAGCTTGTCACCCAGGCGCCCCGCCCCCCTCCGTGAGAAGGACGGGTCTTTTAAAGCTTGCATTCATTCATTCGTTCACTGTCAGCTATTAAAACACCTACTATAAACCTGGCAAATAGTGAATGTGTGTGGCTGAAAGCCCTGGGGATCAACTTCCAAAAGCAGTCCCAGCCGTTGGGAGCCTGTGGAACGGAGCCCCCCTGGCACACGCAGGGTTGACGTGGGCCGGGGCTGACTGCGCCAGCTGCTGCTCTTTTTCAACAAACGTCCTGGGGTGGTGCCCATCGAAAGCAACATCAAGCGACAGGACCGTTTTCATCCAACAACACGTCCCATCATTTTGTGTGCCCGACAGCAGGGAGCCCGTGTTTCTTCAAAAATGCTCCGAGCTCAGGCCTCCTGGAAGGCCGTTCAGATTGGAGTGGCGGGATGCTTCCCAAACCTCAGTCTGGCGGTAGCCTCGCCAAGACAAGTGGCGGCTGGACCACAGCACGGGGGCCTGGCGCGCTTGTCCTCACCAGCGTTACCTGCGCTCACTTCCTCTCTGAGAACACTTTTATTGCCACTCCATCCACAAGTCATACTACTCGACAGGTCACCTGTATCAAGAAGTCATACAGCCTTTACCACAACCGATTTTAGAGCATTTTCAACTCCCAACAGGCCCCCCCCCCATACTCATGTTATTCATGTGATTCTTTTTTCAATGTTGCAAAAATAGACACGGCGAACATTCTCCAATTCAACGACCTCTACGTGTATCATTCGGCACCACGGGTCATGCTCTCCCTGTTGTAGAACATTATCGATACCCCTCTCCAGATTGTTCCTCCCCTCACTGTCCCCTCAGCTAAGCCCCTTCCTCTCTCACCCGTGGAAACCGTTGGTCAGGTTTGGTTTCTTGTTCTTTATTGTTTAAAGATGTCTTCTGGATCTAACATTCACATATCATACGCATCCTTTGTTAAATAAATCGCTTCCATAAACATCATCACAATCTAATGCTACCTCCACCCCCATCAGCCTCTGATCACTCCTCAATCCCTTGCCCCCTCCTCTGCCGGATAAACCTTCCCATCGGTCATTGTCTGTAGGCATCCACACCTTCTGTGCTTCCTAAACTGGGAGACCTAACAGAAACAATAAAATGAAGCAGAAAGAAGAAAACAATAATAATAATAATACAAAGATTAGAAATAAAGAGCAAGGAAGAAAAGACCAACCACAACATGAAAAACGCCAGAGAAGAAATTTCTGTTCTGAAACAAGTGAGAAGTATTTTCACTAGAGCAAATCCAGGGGGGGTCAAGAGAGAGGTCGGCTGACCACGTCTCACAGTCTACCATGGTTCCATCCACCACAGTCAAGTGTACAAGGATCCCCGTCTGACAGGAAAGCTGTTGGAGACCCCTGCCTGTGGCCAGAGGCGTCATCTGACTAGATACTCTGCGGATGAGTTTTGGGCTCCCACTGTCCTCCATGGTCCTCTACAAATTGTGTGTTCACAACCTGAGCTCTGATACTTTCGTCATATTTATATCTTGTTATTGTCGTCTTTGCGTCACACAAGCTGGTGTGCTTCCTCCATGTGGACTCAGTTGACTCCTCACTCAGATGGCTGCTTGTTTGAATGCAAACCTTTAAGACTCCAGACACTGTTCTTAAGACCCCAGACCAGGGGTCCCCAAACTTTTTAAACAGGGGGCCAGTTCACTGTCCCTCAGACCCGTTGGAGGGCTGGACTATAGTTTAAAGAGAAAACTATGAACAAATTCCTATGCACACTGCACATACCTCATTTTGAAATAAAAAAAGCAAATGGGACAAAAACACCCAGCCACATGCGGCCCGCAGGCCGTAGTTTGAGGACCCCTGCCCCAGATGCTATTCTGATGGATAGCCAGGCACCATCTGCTTTCCTCAGCACACTTTGTGTAGCACCTGATCTTCAGTCCTCTCTTCGGGAAAGTGAGTGTGGAGCAGGGCCATGTGGTCCAAGCTCACTGTTCTTGAACCGGGGCTAGAGTTCAGGGGGAGCCCAGAATCCATCTGCTTGTCCCCGGGATGTGCACGACTCAGGTTTACTTTGGTGGTCATAGTATGACAAAAACAACAATCGTCAGTATTTTCCAGCTCTAGGTGAGAGGGAGCAGCCGCGTGTGTGAGTTGGGCAATCCCGGCAGCCTTGTGTTTTACGCTGTGCCAGTGTACTCCCCCTGCAACTTCCAGGGGGCTTGGCAGTGTGGTTTGTCTCAATCTGGCTCTCCTGCCTCCAAGAACTGCGCCAGGAGCCCCAAGGTTAAAATGTATCTTTTTCTCTCCCGAAGAAGTAACACATACTCATTAGAATGTTTTCAAAAGCCCAAGTGATACAAATAGAAAGGGGGAGAAAGACATCTTGTTGCACCTGCCCAGTGACCAACAATTCTGCCTCAGTGTTTTGATGTCGTCCTGCCTCCTGCCCTCAATGCCATCAGAGTTGCTTAATTGAAGAGGGGTGATTCGAAAGATATGGGCATGCCTCGGGTAATTTATTTCACCATAGACATTGTGTTATCCTGCCGTCCCGCCACCCCTCCATCCAGGGCTGAGGCCTTCCTGGGGTCCTGGATTGGCCCTGCGTTTTCCATGCCCCGTGTGCACCTTCTGGGATGGTTTTCAGCTTCTGTTTCTGCTGGTGGCTCTTTATAGCCCACCCCCAAGATCAGCCCTCGCCCTTCCGTCTGTCCGTCCCGCATCCCGTTCACCCTATTGCCAGGCTCACAGGCCATTTAAATAGCTCAATTACAAAAACAAGTACAACAGGTAGAAGCAGGTTTGGGGAGCAGCAGGACTGTGGTTTGCTGAGCCCAGAAAACAGGGAGCGCTAGCCCCAGGGCCCCGGCCTGCACTCTGCAGAGGGGTGGAAGCTCCTGGGAGAGCCCGCAGCTGGGGTTCAGAGCGTGGTTAACAAAGCACTTACTTTCTTCTTCCTCTTTTCCATCCAAGCCCATTTTTTACACACAGAAAACATCTGTGCTTTTCTCCCATGAGCTACGTGGAGAAGAGCCGCACTGTTCGCAACTTTAGACTGAACGTTCAGGATCGACCCATGCAACAGATAGCATCCAGCTCGATGGTGAGCGGTTGGTCGCTCCTCTCTCAGGACAGACACCAGGCTAGGGAGCCTGCCCTGCTGCTTCTGTTCAGTGTGGTGCTGGAGCATCTAATGAGGGCAGCTAGGCAGGAAAGGGGAATACAAAGAATCCAGCTGGGATAGGAAGAAGTAAAGCCCTCCTTCCTGATGACATGACCTGGAGTGCAGGAAATCTAGAGGGATCAACTAGAAAAACAATTAACAGGTCAGCAAGCTCAGCAAGGTGGCAGCTACCAGACCAATATGTAAAAATTAATTGAATGTGGGATATGCTTGCTGTGAACAAACTGAAGATAAAATTAAACGAAACCGTTCCATTTAAATAAAATAATAATGATAAGTTCTACCAAATGAACGAACTGCATAGCATGCACAGGAGCAACTACAGAGGAGCAGGGACAAAACAGGCCTCCTAAGTAGGTGTGAAGATGGCTTATGGATTGGAAGATGCCATCGTTGAGGTGCCAGTGCCCCAGATTCAGATCCGGATCCATGTAAGCCCCACCAGAATTTTAGCAGTTGTCTTTGCAGAAATTGACAAATGATCTGAATATTCATTTAGATGCATAAGGGACCCACAATAGTAGCCCTTCAGATCCTGGAAAAGAACAAGATCGGAAGCCTCACAATTTTCAATTTCAAAATTGACTATGAAGGCGCGATAATAAACGCTGGGATAGACACACAGATAAACAGAACAGAATCGCATGTTCAGAAATAAACCCTCTTGTTGATTGATTTGGGGCAAAGGTACCAAGACATTTCAGTAGGGAACGACGAGACTTTTCCACAAAGGCTGCGAGGCAATGGGACAGCCACACGCCAAGGGATGAAGCCGGGCCCTTACCCCTCACCATGCACAGAAACTAAAACGGACCCAAGGCCTGAACGAAGAGGAGAGGGTGCAGACCTGCATCCCCGTGGCCTTGAGCTAGGCAATGATGTCTCAAATAGGAGACCCACGTCACGAGGAGCCACGTTGACCATAACAATACACTGGGCCTCATCAAGGTGAAAAGTATTGTGTTTCCAAGGGCACCATCAAGGAAATGAAAGGACAGCCCGCCAAGTAGGAGAAGCTATTGACACATCGTCTACCTGAGGGGGGACGTGTATCTCTGACAGAGAAAGAACGCTTACAGGTTACTAATAAAAAGAGAGCCCAACTGAAACTGGACAAAGGACACGAAGACACCCCTCTCCAGAGAGGATGTGCACATGGCTAACACACACCTGAAAAGGTGATCGACATCATCGGCTGTCAGGAAAAAGCAGACTATAACGGGAGAGCGGCTCACACTCACTGGGGACTCTAATCAAAGGGACAACTAACAGCTAACTTCGAGTAAGGACGCAGCAATGTTGGAACCCTCAGACTGCTGAGGGGAAGAGAAAATGGTGCACTTACTTTGGAGAGTAGTCTGGCAGATCCTTAAAGGGTTAAGCCTAGACTGTCCCCCCATGAGTTGGCAATTCCACTCCTAGCCAGATACCCCCAGAAACCAAAAACCAAACCCACCACTCTCCCGTCAATTCTGACTCACGGCGACAGGGTAGAATGGCTTCTGTGGGTGTCCAAGACTGTAAATCTTCACAGGAGTAGAAAGCCTCATCTTTCTCCCTCAGAGCAGCTGGTGGTTTTGAACTGCTGACCTTGTGGTTAGCAGCGCAATGAGTAACCCACTACATCAGCCTGGCTCCTTTGGAGTTTGAAAAGAGATACAAAAAGAGATGAGTGCACGCACATGTGCACATTGCATTCATAGCAGTGTTGTTCATAACAGCTAAAGTTGGAGACATCCCCATGGAGTGTACATACACATAATGGAATATTAGGCAGCCAGAAAAATGAACGAAGTGCTAACGTAGACTACAGAATGGGCGAACCTCGAAATCATTGCCCCGAGTTAAAGAAGCCAGGCACAAAGGGCCACGCATGTTGTCTGATTCCGTTGACATGAGAAGTTCAGGTGAGCCTATATATAGAGAAAGCAGGTGAGTGGTTGCCTGGAATTGGAGCTGGGAAGTTGGAAAGGAAATGCAGAGTGACTGCTAGGCGGAGAAGCATTATTATTATTATTGTTGTTGTTGTGTGTGTGGTGATTAAAAGCATTCTACCACTGATTGCGGTGGGTATACAATTCTGTAATGAGATCTGTTACCTGCTTGAAGTAGGTAAATAATACGGTGAATGATAGATAGCTCAATGATGCAGCAGGGTTTGTGTTTGGGGTTTTATTTCTTTTTTTAAAAAACATACTGCCGGCTATCTCCCAATCCCGTCTCCCCCCAATTCTCTTGGAATTCCGAACGGGCAAGCGTCTTTGCACGTGCCAGCTTCTCTCCTTTGGAATTTGCCCTTGCTCTCTCCCCACCCCTGCCCCCTTCCCTCCTAGTGTTTTCTCCGGGTGTAGACTTGCCCCAAAACGTTTCCATTTGAGCCTAGCCTTTTTCTCCCTTTTAATGGGCTGGTTTCCCAGTTGGTTTATGTCTGGATCTAAATTAATTTATCCTGGAAGCAATTGAGTTCATCTCCCATCAGATGGTTACATCATCAGAGGTCATGCGTGTTGGGACAAGATCAAGGCCCGTCCCTCCATGGCCTGCAGCCCGCTGGGGCCCCCTGGACTCTGATTCACCACTGTGCTGCACCTACCATGGGTGCTCGGGGACAGGGAGTTGGATCCCAGGACCTGGTCTCCCCCACAGTGGGGGAGGGGGGCTGTGGAGTCCTCTGGGGGATCAGCCCCTGCTCTTCCAGCCCATGGGGAGCCGTCCAGCTGCCTGGACACTTGGTCACAGTAGGAGAACTGCTGTTCAGAAACAGGAGAGAAATGTTGTAGTCTGTCTGACCATCGGGAGTGTAAGCTCTTTAACGTCAGCCACTCCCTTTGACCTCAAAAAACAAACACACAGAAGCACGTGCACTGCCAGACATTTAATGGGTGTTGAATGGAACTCGCCGCTGCACAAGGGGACGCTTCATAAAAATCACCCACATCGGTTCTGCAGACTAAGAGTGGCTGGCATTTTGGTCAGCCAGGTTTCAGGTAGCCAAACCCACTCCCTGCCCCCGGGGGCCGATGGCGGTTTTGGCGACCCTTTAGGGAAACTGTGCCCTCCGGTTCCCGAGGCTGTGAATTGGTCAATCCCAGAGCTCTGCTTGGGAGGGAGGTGTGGAGGACACAGCCCTCAGTCTTGGTTTGATTTGCCGCGGGGACCTGGGAAGGTCATTGCACCTGGCTGCTCCTCTGTTTCCCCACTTCCTCCCAACTGGGAGTATTTCTCCTCTGCTGGTCTTGAAGCTTTGTTTGAGAACTACTAGGCACTGCCTCATGTTGGAGCCCCTTAGCTCCCCCGGCGCAGGCCTGGTGGGCTCCTGACCAGCTCAGTGATGCCCTCGGAGCTGCAGAGGATCACATGGATGCCGCAGGTGCAAGGCTGAGCCCTGGAGGACTGAGGCGGGGGCCAAAGAGAAACCTGGAGTAAGTCTGTTTTCAGAGACGAAGGAATGAGCCTGATACCTAGTGGTGGAGCAGTGACTCGCTGAGCTGGTCGCAAGGCTACCAGTTGTAAACCCCCAGCCGCTCCGAGGGAGAAAGACGAGGCTCTCTGCTCCCTACCTTGCCCTGTAGGGGTGCCCTGAGTCCCAGTGGACGTGGTGACCCTGAAATGACGAAGAAATGAGGCAGTGGCTTCTAGACTTGAGGATTTTAGGAATTGGTGAAAAATTTTTAAAGTACATAAAATAAGCCTTAGCCGCTCAAGATGTTGTTTAATGCAGGCATTTGAAAAGCCCACCCCATCCCCTTACGTACTGTCCTTGTTCTTTGGTAACAGGGAGGACATTTTAAGCCTTGCCTCAACAAGGAAGGATGGAACCTCGGAAGGCAGCCTTGCACATGAACCCCTTTCGTTCTGGGGCAGCCCCAAGTGGGTGCCGGGGGCATCAGGCCGGCAGCTGCTGGGGGAGCCACCCTGTGTGGTCACTGCCCACCTTTCAGGGAAGGCCGGGCTGACGGCATCTGTGTTCTCTGGAGGTCCAGATTCTGAGTGAGCCATGTCGTTTCTAAACTTGTTCTTAGAGAGAACGCGCAGCAGTGTGGGGAGAATCGTGAAAGGAATGGGGGGTGGTTCTAAGAAGCTGAGCAGTGCCTGGAATGACTTACTGCCAAGATGGAGGTTCATCACTAGCTAGACCCTCCCTCCCCACTGCTTCTACCCCCATCCCACCGTGTTGGACGACGGGGCCAACACAGCAAATGGCCTGCAGAGCCCCTTGACTGAGACCACTGCTCTAGAACTAGAGTCAAGGAGTCAGACACAGCCCACTGCTCGCTTCTGTCAATAAACGTTTATTCTACAGCTGGGCTCGCTCTTTGACACCATCCTCGGTGACTGCCCTTGCTCTGCAGGCAGAGTAGAACTGGCACGAGGCAAAGAGGACAGCCTGGTGTTGTCATTAGGTGCCACCAAGTCAGCGCCAGCCCATGGCAACCGCCATATGCACACAGAACAAGACACGGCGCGGTCCTGCGCCGGCCTCACCGGTGCTCCTTTGCTGCAGGTTTTCAGTACAGGCTCTAGAGCCTAGAACATGGCTACCTGACCCCGTTTGCAAAGCGTTTGCTAGTGGGTTCTCTAGAATCTGGAGGGCTGCCATCCTTGACCTTCATCTGCTTCAAACCCCCTCACTTTCAACAAGCTCGGTGTGTCACCTGTGTATCGCAGGTGGTTAACGCGCCTCCTCCGATCCCAGTGCCACATTCCCCATATTAGCCAGCTTCTCGGACGGTGTGCTCAGTGTACAGACTAAGTACGTGAATGGATTCAACCTTGACGCACACCTTTCCTGATCTTAAACCGCACGCTCTTCCTTGCTCTGTCCACACAACGGCCTCTTGACCCTTGGACACGTTCCTCATCAGGATTAAGAAGTGCTGTGGCTTTCCCATTCTTCTTAAGGCTGCCCATAGTTTGTTAGGACCCACACAGCCAAACGCCTCGGTATAGTCAATAAGACACAAGCACGTATCTTTCTAGAATTCTCTGCACTCAGCCAAGTGCCATCTGACATCAGCAGTGATGTCCCTCATTCCACCCTCTCCTGAATCTCACCCGAACCTCTGGCAGCTCCCTGTCAATGACTACAGCCATGGTTAGGTGATCTGCAGCAACATGTTACTTGCATGGGATAGCAGTGATATAGTTCTGTCATTGTGCATTCTTTGGGATTGCTTTCTCTGGGAGGGGCTCTGCGTTAGTTAGTTTATTGTGCCAACCTGGCCGGTAAACACAGGTGGGATTAATTGAAGGGCGGAGGGATAAATGGCTCCGTGAGTCTCGCCTTTTGAGTTCTCGGGTCTCTTGCTTTGTGATGGTTGCACCAGGGTGCAGCTGCCTTAGCAGTTCCTTGCTTCAGCTTGCAAGGCTGACTTCCTGCAAGCCATCCCCAAGGAGAAGCCACATGGACCTACCCCAATGCAGCCCTGGGTGCTGGAGCACCCGTGTGGAGACCCCTGCCAGCGCTCACATGCTTAAACATTCACTGACTCAGCTTCCCTCCTGCAGTTAGCATCATTGCGTCTACTCTGTGAGATGGAGGAGAACTTTGTGGACTGGTGTTGGACATATGGGTTAATGGGCGAATATTGGACTTGTGGGCTTGGGCAGCACTGGGTTGGAATGTTTTCTTGATGCACAGTTAACCTTTATATAAAACTCTCTCTTTTACATGCGTTTCCGTGGATTTGTTTCTCTAAAGTACCCAGACTAATACAGGCACAAATAAGGATCTCCTCCAGTCAGTTGGCCAAGTAGTCTTCCAGATTTCCTGGCGTAAACGAGTGAGTGCTCCCAGCGGCCCTTCCGTCTGTGGAAACATTTCCAGTTGTGTTCCCTCAGTTCCTCGAGCCTGATTTTTGGTTCATGCCTTCGGCGTAGCCTGAACTTCTTCCCTCGGTGCCACTGAGTCTTGATCGCACCCTCTTGGAAGAGTGGAACGTGGACTAGTTCTTTTTGTCAGCGTGAGGACGGCTTTGCCGACACGTGCAGTTCTGTGGCTTCATCCTCCGGGCCTGCACTCTCCCCCTCCCCCCTGACCATTTCCAGCCTGCTCGGGCCAGTCCACTCCCTCTTCCCACGCACACAGCCCTTCCGCTGGGGCCACACCCAGGTCCTCTTGGTCCGGCCACAAACACTTTCTGAGTGCCTCCTGCTGGCGGGGACATTGGAACGTTCTCCTGAGAGCCTCCCAGGGGCTGTCCCCCTCCCCATCACTTGAAGTGGCCACTTGATGCCACTGTCCCACGTGAGCAGAGACATCCTGTTTCTCCTGGGAGCATCTAGGCTGACCCTGAGGACAACCTACATAGGTCAAGGCAAGGCCAGGGTCAGCCACCTTCCTGGTGTAGTGGTCACATTGTCCTCGGGTTGCAGAGGAGGAAATCGAGGCTCTGAGGGGAGGGGGTATATCTTACTGCCTGCAGGCTGGCGGAGGTGCCAGGCCTCCTGATTGGGGACTTCGTGTTCTTTCCATTGTCACGGGCTAGAACGGAACCGCTCACAGCTCCTCGCTGCTCGGCTGCAAGGATGGCGATATGGACGGGGAGTGGCTGCACAAATACACCTGCCCCCAATTTTCCGCTGGTGGCGTCGTGGCTACGTGGTGGGCTTCCACCTGCGTGGTCGGCAGTTCGAAACCACCAGCAGCCCTGAGAGAGAAAGACGGCTTTCTACTCCCGGAAACAGCTACCGTCAGCAGTGACTGAGTTTGGTTTGGGTTTTATCATCCAAAGAAGCCTGATCCTAAACGGCAGCTCCACCGGCTGCCTTTGTGTTCGACCCTGAGGTGCGACTTTTGTGTAGGAAGCTGTGGTCACCTCTTCAGGGAACCTACGTTTCGACAGACAGACTCAGCGTCCACCATGGACCAGGCCTTGCTAGGTGCTGGGGAGATGAGGATGGAGAGAGGGCAGTGTCCTGATGCCCGAGTTGCGCATAGACTCGCGGGGAGGGACAAGCAGCAAAACCCCATCTTCTGGAGGGAAGACGGGTGGGATCTTCCTGGGGTAGGCAGCAGTGGCTAAGACAGGGGCCCTTTGACATGGGTCTTGAAGGGTGCACGAGCGTTTGCCAGGAACAGCCACCCCAATAACGGGTCACTAAAACACAAGGGTGGGTAAAGGGTGCTTACTGAGGACTACTGACCTTCTCCGGAGACCGAATTGCCCCTTGTTAGCCAGCTTGCGTGGGGACCCTCCTGGAAGCGGCCGGGGAAAAATGTATTCTGTCCAGCCTCCTTGGTGATTTGCTTCCTGCCCAGGGCTCAGGAGATGGAGATGGAGCGGCTAGCTGGCGAAGGCATTGGGAGATTAAAGTCTTGGTAAACGGACACTTTCCTTTTCTACACAGCTAACGGATGACTTGTGGAGGTTTCTTTAGACCCCGTGTGAGGGCCCACAGGGCATCTCTCCGGGGACCTCAGGCACCAGTCCATGGTTCCGCTCGCCATTGGAGACGAGAGTTAGCGGAGGCGGCAGTGTAGCATGGCCTCCGGCTCAGTCCTGGGGAAGGCGTGTCCTTCTCCGGGAAAGATGTCCGCACACAGTCGTACCTCGGGAATTGCACACAGGGAGGGGGGATGCATTGATTTGCAGGCAAACACTCTTCTTCCTCGGTGGCCAGAAGCGGCCTGAAGACCTTCTGGTGTAGAGCTTGACCACATGGTCACAGATGAGATCCCAGTATCACAGGGGAGGGGACAGAGAGACCTACACATACCCACACAGAGGAGGGACAGACACACACACACACACAAGGGGAGGGACAGAGAAGGGAAGGGAGAGAGAGGCCTGCTCCAGTGTTTACCCAGGCTGGCACCTGAGTGACCTCGGCCTGAGTGCGGTGAGAGGGCACTCTCCCACACCCCTATGTGAGGAGGGGCCTTGGCAGGGGCCAGCAGCATACCCCACCCCCTCTCTCCTTCCAGACACAAAATTCTAAGGGACCAAGGTTGTGGGTTCTCAGGGCACTGCTGGGGTCTGTCCATCGAGGGGCCTGAGACGGAAAGACCCAAGGCCACTTTCAGACCCAACACCCTGGGGGCTGGGGCACCCAGAAGCCCAGTTTCTGCTCCGGCAGGTTTCATTCGGGACCAGCTCAGCCAGACATGAGAGGGTGGTTTAATCTCCCCCTCCCCCACCTCCCCGCCTGCTTCGCTCTCCCTCCTCTCTGCTTCCTCCTGCTTCACAGCTACTTACAATCCGGCTGTCCTCATTCCTGTTTGTCCTCCACCAAACCCTCTGACAGGGGCCGTGCAGGAAAGCGCACGCCGTGTTCCCAGTCTGGGTGCCGACCAGCTGGTAAAAGGTTGAGTGCTAATCATTTGCTAACACCCATAAAATGCTCACCCCGTGCCAGGTGCTTTGGCGTGAGCTCTCTTCTGCAGTAACCAGCTGAGGAATGTTTTCTAAAACGTTCCCAATTCCAGCAGTGACCCTGGTGCATTAATGAACTCACTGGCACGGAGTTATGCGGGCTCGTAGCGGCCCGTGGGGCAGGGTCGCACTGCCCCCATGGATTTCCGAGGCGGTCAGTCTTCCGGGAGAAGTCCAGGAGGCCAGCGTCACAAGGTGTCTTCTTCGCCTCCACCTTGAGTGTAAGCAAACTAACGCCCCGCCGGGTTAGGTAACTGCCCAAGGCCGCACAGCTTAGTCAGCCCCAGCTCTTACAGAGCCTACATGTCCGACAAGGGAGAGAGGACAGGCCCATTCTGAATGACACATGGGGAAGGGTTAGGAGCCACGAGGAGATAACCCTCCTGGTGGGAGAGCTGTCTGCAGTGAGAGGCTCCTTTCAGTTGGAGGGACCTGAGGAAGCTTCTGGAAAGAGGTGGCTAGGCTTCAGTTTCACCAAGAGAAAAATGCTGAGGTGGGAAGGGTTTGTGAAGCGGGCAGGTGGGGAGCGGGTGGTGGTCTCCAGTGGTGTCCACCCACTGCTCTCTCTGTGTCCTCCACCCACACTGGGATGAGGTGCCAATTTTCCTGGGTTATAGGCCGGGCCGCTGCGGTCCAGAAAGGCCAGCTGTCTGACAAGATATCAAGGTAAGATTAGGGCCCAAGTGCACCCACTGGGCTCCCGACGCAGGCCCTGTGCCCACGTTCCACAGCACCCTGGGGTCCAGCTGCCGAAGGATGATTTCCCAGGGTGGGTGGACTGGAGCTGTGGAGGTCGGGGTGCTGAGGACACCCACCTTTTTGCCCCTTCTCTGAGGTGGGGGGAGCATCTGGCTTCCTGCCTCCCACCTGCCCTGCACCAGCTCCTCCCGCCCCACCCAAATCCAACGGCAGACCGTCGTCTGTCCGTCCATCCATCCAGCTTCTAAAACTGCTGCTCCCTCCCTCCAGCCATCCGCTGGGCGCCTTCTGCTCCACAGAGCGAGGCCGCAGTGCCCTTTCCTCTGGCGCGGGGTCTTCCTCTTGGCCTCTGTACTGTGGCGCGGGTCAGAATTCCCAGAGGAAATCCGCCTTCCATCTTGCTTTTGGCACGGACCGCAGCCCCCACAGGAGAACAGTGCCCGTGCGGTGCCACTTGCTGCCCGTGCTGCTCCTCTGCGTCCATTGCCCCTTCCCGTCCCTCCTGCCTTCTGCGTGTCAACCCTGGGCCGACACTGCCCTGTCCTCCGGGTGTTCCTGCTCACCCCATGGGCCCGTGCTGCTTGACTGAACGTGGGGTCACAGGGTGAGTTCCGTGCCAGGTGTGAAGGTGGTGACTGAGGACCGGAGTCCACGGGTCCACCAGACTCTCCTGCCCCTGTCAGCCTGTCTCCCGGACTGCTTTGAGTCCGTTCCGCATTTTCTGTGGGCTTTATCCAAGTCCTGCGGTTGTAACCTTGCTCCTCTGTCCATCGGGGGCCAGCTGTGCACCATCCAGTGCTTCTGGTCTCCAGCAGTGGAGGCGGAGGGCCACGTGGGCTGATGCTCCCTGTGTCTGGGAGTCTCGTCGCCTTTCTTTCTCAGTGGGGAGAGGCCAGTTGCTGCACTGCACACAGACTGTGAACACCCTGGGCACAGGGTGCAGCAGGTGAGGTGGGTGGGCAAGGCGTGCTTAGTGCGTGTAGGCTAGAGCAGCCAGGCGGTTTAGTATGGAGTGGTGGCTGGGGCATGTGGTTGACCCCCA
Organism: Echinops telfairi; assembly: GCF_000313985.2. Classification (NCBI taxonomy): domain Eukaryota; kingdom Metazoa; phylum Chordata; class Mammalia; order Afrosoricida; family Tenrecidae; genus Echinops; species Echinops telfairi. Next base: position 97,213,459 of record NW_022103906.1, on the reverse strand, counting down.
CGCCGAAGATCACGGAATGTGGCCCCACCCCAGACAGGAAACGGTTTTAATTCTCCTCCTCATACCTGTGCCCACTGTACCTGTCTGTCTACAGTGTCGGGAGCCCTGGTGGCCTAGTGGTTACACACTGGGCTGCTCACCACCAGGTCAGCTGTTCGAAACCACCAGCTGCTCCTTGGGAGAAAGATGAGGCTTTCTGCTCCCGTGAAGATTTACCATCTCGGAAACCCACAGTGACCGTTCTCCACTGTCCTGCTGGGTGAAGGTGAGCCCGCAGTGTTGGCTTCTCCTATTACTTTAGGGGTGTAGGGTCAGCTGTGTGACCTGAGGCATTCGGGGCCCCTACTAGTTTCCCCCACATGCCGATGCAGGCTGGGGTGCCATGTAGGTGCCAACAGCTGGCCCCCAGTGGCCGCCTGCACGTGTGGACCCTAGTGGGCTCAGTGCTGCTGATCTGCCCCCGTGGGTCTTCGGCCATTGCTCCTGTGGCGTCTCCTGCAAGAACTGGATGGGAGAGCAGAAAAAGCCGCCCGCCTCTTTATTCCGCGACACTAAACCGAGAGCCAGCACGAAGCGGGTGCTCTCTTAACATCACGATCCCTCCTTGCGAGCTATTTGCGGAGCAGTATCATTTGCTCCTGTTGTGTTCCCCACCTGCCATTTGGAGGAGAAGCTCGAGAAACCGCGGGGACGTTTGCTTCATGTCCCTTCCTCGCTAGGAAAGGGGATGGAGCGCCTTACTGTTTTGTAACCGAGGAGAGGGCCCTGGGCAGAAGTGTGTCGGCTTGCTGGAGAGGAGCATGGAGGCAGCTGCGGGGCCGAGGGGAAGGCTGGGTCAGGCTGTGCGGGGGCTGCTCCGGCTACCTGGCCTGGGCTCCTCGCCCTCTGTCCCCAAGGCCTGTCCTCCCTCCTTCGCAGGGACCACGGATGCTCAGACCCAAACCTGCTGGGAGGTCTCCTTTCAAGGTTCGAACACAGCACCATCGCCGTCCTTCAGGGGCTCAGGCACCTGCAGCCCTGGTTAGGGAGCCCTTCCCTCGGCTGCAGGGACTCTTGGGAGGAAGGCGGAGTAGTGAATTCTAGTGTCTGACCACGTGTGGTCCTGGTGGCTCCCCGTGGTCCTGGTGGCTCCCAGATTCATGAGTGGCGCTGGTGGCTCCCTGATTCAGAGTGTGGCCCTGGTGGCTCTCCATCTGGGTTCCATGTCAGTACATGGTGGAGGGAAGCCAGTTACTGCCATCACCATGGCCACTGCCGTGTCGTGGACTCTTCTGTAGGGACCCGGCGTGTCCCTACATGTGTTGGAGGAGAGCTGTGCTTGCAGGCTGGAATCATCACCCCTTTGGTTGGCCGTTGAACACACATACACACGGGCGCATCTTCAACCGGATGGGCGATGACATATACGAGGGAGCTTCAAAATGCTCATGGGGCACAGGATTAAAGGATCATGGGCCTTTCCCATGAATTCTTAGGCGCCCCTCCCACAGCGACATCGGGTTCTGATCCAGGTGGGCCAGGCTTCCTGGGTCAGCAGTGTCAAAGCTGCCCCTCAGCCGGCCCTCGATCCACAGTGATGGTTCAGAGTGATCCTGTGTGGGAGGAGGGAGAAGGCACCAGTGACCTTGATCTAAAGGCGTTATCCTATGCCTTAAAGAATTCCTGCCGACCACTGCTTTGGCCCCTTGGTGGGCGGTCACGCCAGCTGGTCAGAATGAAGAGGTAGGTTCCCAGTCGTCTTTAGGATGGGCCGAGCCACCAGGGTGGACGGAATGCTCACAGCCTGACTGCTTGTGCTGACAACAAGCCGTTTCCTCTCCTGCCGCCGTCCAGTGGGGAACAGGTACAGAGAGCTCACAGGTTGCTCTGTCTCAAATCTGATTGGTCATCCTCATGACCTTCAAATACTGGGAGGAAGGGATCGCAACACAAGATTGTGGCCAATCCCAGCTGTCCAGGCCATGGCTTTCTGTCCTTGTTGGTGGTGTGAAACCAATTAATTTTGGGGGGCTGATGGGAGTAAGAAGTGTGTTGGGTGATCAATTCATTACTGTAATAGCTCTCCTAAGCTAGGTATGGACATAATGCTTATCTCCTTTCACGGCATACATAGTAGTCAGTTAAGCTGGGGGTGGGGTGGGGGGCAGCGGTGTTACAATTTCTCTTGTGGTATTCTCACAGCGAACCTTTTAGTTCATTTTCACTCTCGTATCCCCACTGTCAATTCGACGTGCTTCATGTAAACCATCCCACCGTCCGCTTGTGACAATACGGTCCTTTCTGGAACTCTCCAATGTGTCTGTTTCATGTACAGCCGTTCATTCCGTTTCCACCGTGACTATCAATTGGGTCTTCATGTCTCTCTTTTTCCTTTAAACAGTTTTATTGGGGCTCCTACAACTCTTATCACAATCCATCCATCCATCCATCCATTGTGTCAAGCACATTTGTACATTTGTTGCCATCATCATTCTCAAAACATTTGCTTTC
>NW_022103906.1:97158110-97210869 GCF_000313985.2 Echinops telfairi | reverse complement strand
TGTGTCAAGCACATTTGTACATTTGTTGCCATCATCATTCTCAAAACATTTGCTTTCTACTTGAGCCCTTGATATCAGCTCCTCATTTTCCCCTCCGTCCCCGCCCCCCCTTGGGTGTCTCTTTTTGAAGAAGGAAATGGAGGCTTAGAAAGGTCAAGTAAAGTGCCCAGGGACACAGAGCTAGCGAGGTGGCAGAAGGGCCCCTCAGCGTGGGGTGGGCTGAGCCCCACTCTGTGCTGTTGAATTAGGGCGGCCCTAATTCACCGAGTACCCACTGCATGTCAGCACTGTGGAGGGCAGGGGACTGCAGCTTGGGAGCCCAGGAGGTGTGTGCACTAGTGGACGGTGGCTTTCGGCGCCCAGGGGTGACATAGGGGAGGGCAGTGGGAGACACACACTAGAGAGGACCCCGGCAGGCAGGCCATGGGTGGAGGGCCATCAGGACGAGCCTCACAGCCTTTGGGTCTTGGCCTGTCTCCTTGGCGTCCTCCTCCTGAGGGGTCAGTTCCTTGGGGGAACTCCACAGGCCATCCAGCGTTGCACTGGGCAGGTGGTGGGAGAGCCGGGGTGGGGCAGTTTCTATTTCAACCTCTGCTTCCGTGTTTAGACCCGCCGAGGGAAAGGTGCGCCTGGGAGTAGGGAGGGAGGGAGGGGGGAGAAAGCCGGCCTGTTCCCAGCATGCTGTTGTACCGCTCTGCTCGCACTGCCTCTTGGCAGCCCTAGCCGCGCTGCTCAGTCTCCAGGTGCTTATCAGCAGATAGGGGATCCTGGTTCTGGAGAGAAGAGGGGCGGGTCCCGAGGGCTGGGAAAAGCGCCAGTTTGCCTCTAAAGGCGGGGTGGAGGGGGTGGCTTTCCCTGCCCAGACTGGAGAAGGGGAAGCCACTGTGCCACATAATACTGGGTCAGCTACTGGCATCAAGGTCACTTCGCGTGGTGCTTTGGAGAGGGCAGGACCCTGGAGGACAGTGTGGGTGGACAAGCCCAGGCCCAGGCAGGAGAAGGGGTTTTCTAGGGGCTCTCGGCCCCCACAGACTAGGTCACTCTGCCCTGGGGGTGGGCTTTACGCCCCCTTTTCCTCCCAGCCCCCACTGCGCCTGACTGGCTTTTCTTTCCTGCGATAGACTTTAAGACGATGGATCTTCGTGTTTGATAAAGGAGTGGATTCTCCTGGGGTCCCCGTGGTGCCTAGCGAGGAGAGGGCCTCTGAGTCTGGGCTCTGCAGTGGCCTCGCTTGTGAGCAGGGGCAGGAGCACCTGCAGGAGGTGCAAGACTCCCCGTTCTGTATGGCCCCCCCATTTCTGCCCCCCCGGGGGCCCACGTCCACAATATCCAAACTCACGGCGATCGAGTCCATTCTGACTGATAGCACCCCTAAAAGACAGGGTAGAGCTGCTCCTGAGAGTGTCTGAGCCTCATCTTCCCCCTGCGGAGCAGGCAAGTGGTTTCAAACTGCTGTCTTTGTAGTTAGCAGCCCTGTTCAGAACCCCTGCAGCACCAGGGCTCCTGTGGGCCTAGTACAGCCCTTGAAATCATCCAGCTGATGCCACGGGCCTCACCCAAGAGAAGCCGTGCCGTGGAGATGCCAACTCACAGCAACCCGACAGGACAGGGTAGAAGTGCCCCGTGGGTTTCCAAGACTGGAATCCTTACGGGAGTAGAAATCCCGTCTCTCCCCGTCGGACTGGCTGGTGGTGGTGGGCTGCTGGCCTTGCGGTTAGCAGCCCAAAGCTTCCACTGAGGCCAGCTGGCGAAAATTGCTAACCCAGTCCAACTGGGTCACAATCGACAGGGTGGGGCAGGAATCTGCACTTTAAAACTCTAAGGTCCGTCAAAGGTTAGGTGCCGCCGCCGCCACCTTCGGAGCCAGAGCAGCGGCTCAGAGCTCCAGCCCGCCCCTCTGGGGCTGTGTCCCATCGTGAGAGCCCCTTCTCGCCTCTGAGCCCGCGCTTTCTTGTCCGCCGAGTGAAGATTCTGCTCTGTGACCTCTTGCTGGGTACCAGGGATGTGCTGGGTAGAAGACTTGACCGCAGTGCCCGGCCCAGGGTGCGTTCAGTGAAGAGGTACCTGGTGAACTGAGGCCGGCATGGTATGTGTGTGTCCCGGGGGCGGAGAGGGGGATGTGGCCTGGTCTGTGTAATAATATGCTGGAAAGGGCCTTGGCAGAATCTGCAGGCCCCTGGGGACTGGGTGGGCTTTGGAAATGGGGAGTGGGGAGGGTGTGCTGAGGGGCTCAAGGTCTCCATTGAGGGAGGAGCTCCCATGGTGTCCTCCTTCCCTCCTGAAGCCTGGGGTCACCGGGTTCCTGGCAGACACAGGAAAAGTCAGGTATGCAGTCCACACATTTACCCTTCGGGCCAGGCCTCCCCAGGATCCTTCTGTGCTCTGCGGCTTACACACAGGGCAGGGGGGTTCCATCTGCCCTCCTGGGTGTGGGCTGGGCTGTAGACCCCTGGGAAAGGAGCCAGTGGGGGCCCGAGGGGTCCGGAACTGGAGCCCTGCTGCCGGGGAGACAGGCAATGAGAGGATGTGTGTTCCAGGGCAGGGGGGCAGGGGCCAGGAGGAGTCCAACCAGTTAAGTCCCAGGGTGAGCCCTGTGGTGTGACCCGGGTGCTACCTCCTGCCAGCCCCTTCTTTCTCCTTTTCTGGCATCTTCTCTGCCTCACAGCTACCCACACTCCTCCTGCCTGCCCTTTTTTACACTCTGGGTGTGGGGGTTGGGGTACGACTGGGCTCTCTGACCTGTCACCTGAAAATGACTCGGTGTCCCCCAGTGCTTGGGTATTGGGGAGAAGCCAAGCTGTGCCCCAGCCACACCCACGGGCACTGGCACAATGGTGATCAAGGGCCCCTGGCAGTCATAGGGCATTTCATCAGCTACCTGGCTTTCAGGTGACAGGTGAGGCAGTGAAGGTCCATGGGAGATAGCTCAGGGCCACTGATGTTTCTTTGGCTACTCTGAGGCCCAGGCTCCCAGGTTGTCATCTAGGGCAGGTGGGACCCTCACCCTGGGGCTGGGCAGGGGCAGGCAGGCCTTGAGCCCCTCATCTACAGCAAGTCCCTGTGAAACAGGTCCCTGGTGTGTGCGGCAGTGTCTTCCAGGGGCCGGGTCCCTGCTGTGGGGCTGGAGGGCCTGGGAAGGGCAGGGCAGGCCCTCCTTCCACAGGGATTGTCCTTGCTGGAGGCTGTAACCGGCCTTGAGTTGTCCTCCTTCCTAGTCCCTGAGTGACCCAACCCCCTGTCCGTCACTCAGCTCCCTTAGGTGCCGAGAGCAAAACCAACAATAGGTAATGTGTGCACAGGGCTCCCATGCCCGCTCCGAGCTCTTCCGAGTGGCCTTCCTGTCTTCTCTTTTCAAGTGGGGCACAGAGAACATGAGGGGGTGTGATGGAGGTGGGGGGGGGGCGGCGGTGGCTGAGGGCCTTGGGTCTGGATCAGTCCCTGGCCCCTGTCACTTCCCCTGTAGGGGTACTTCACCTGGCCCATGCCCACTCTCCACCTCCCAGGTACCGCCATCTCCCTAGACTTGAATTGAATCTCCTCATTCAATTTAATTGAATCTCCTCATTCAATTAAAGTAAGGACCTGGTCTCCCAGAACCCCTAGCTGTTCCTCAGACACGTCTGTTTGACATCAGGACAGCCACCTCTGCCCATACGCATGGCAGCTGGGGTCCATGACGCACTTCTTCTCACCTCCCTGGTCCCATCTTCTGTGCCCACCTTTCAGCGGCTCAAAGGTCAGCTCTGGTTAGTGTCCCCCACCCCTGCCTGGCTCTGGGCCCCACCGCCCTGGGCACCCCTGGGCCGGCTGTCCAGCCTGGTTTCTGCTCCCTCTCTCCCATCAGACTGTGAGTTCCCGGAGGCCGGCACCCCACCCTGTTCCTCTCTGTGCCTCCAGAAAAAAGGGCTGGGGGGCTGTCTGTTCATGGGGCAGTTGGGGCCAGCCCTGGGCTGATCTCACTCAGCACGGTGTTGTAGGGAGGTGGGCTGTGTGGGCCCTGAATTTCCGGAGTTGGGGCTGGTCTTCTGCACTGGTCTCGGGTCCCTGTGGGTGAGGAGGAGGACGGCGACATTTGGCGGGGCAGCAGTGTTCCTGGAGCCACATGGGGCGTGGCTGGCCCTCCAGCCGCTGTGAGGGGACCCTGGGGAACGTTGGCTGACCCTCCAGAGACTGCAGTGTGTGCCGGCCGGGAAGAGCCGGGCGCGGCCTCTGGGTCGCACTGTTGTTCTGACGGGCCATTTCCTGCGCCATCATCAGCTGAGGACCCGCGTCCTTGGGTCCCGGCCCAACAGACGTCTCACTGGTAGGGATTTGATGTGTGGGTAGTGGGCAGGGGTGTCATAGTTGTTGCCGGGGGTGGGGGGATTCTGTTAACATGAAAGCAATTGAAAAAAACATCCTTAATGCAGAACATTCATGAACAGAGAGAAACAGATGAAACGGAAAACAACTGTCCCTGCCCTCCCCCGTGTTGGCTGGCCAAGATGCAGATGGCAGGCGTCCTAGCAAACACCTGCCAAGATGCCCCTGGAAAGCCCCGTCCTGCAACACAGGGAAACCTCGAAACTGTGCTCACTGTGTGCCCCCGGGAGCCGTCCTGTGAACTTCAAAGGGCTGCTTGGCTCCTGCCCAGCTGTCCAACAAACTGCAGCCCAGGAGGCCCTCTGGCCACAGGCTGCTTTGGGTGGTCACGGTGACCCCTGCGGTGAGGGGTGTTGAGGGGCAGCAGGGTATAAGGTGGGGCCTTCATTGTTCAGGGGCTCCTGCCCTGTAGCCACAAAGTCCGGTGCTCCCCGACTGGCCCTCCCTCCCGGCCCGCTCCTGCCTGTCCCCAGGGCGGCCCTGGCTTTCAAGAAAGGCAGGTGGGGCCCGGAGTTGAGCCCTGATGCAGGGCTGCTACCGCCTACGGGAGCCAGCCTGGGTCTGCAGACGCTGTCAGCTGCCCTTTCCTTGAACTCTGAGCAGTTCGCAGATGTTCTCTTAGCATCCTGGCTCCCGCAGGACTGTCAACGTGGATTTCATTCCCTGGGTCGGCCTGGCCCCCTGGACTGCAGGCTCTGTCGGGGCTTGCCAGGGTCCAGGCTGTCCTCAGAGCCAGCCCCAGGCTCAGTAAGAGGCAGGGACATGTTTGGATGGGCGGACAGTGTATTGACTGTGCTTTCTCCGCAGCCCGCACCAGCCATGACATTTTAGGAATTGAATTACCAGCGTTTTCTTACTTGCAGAATCCAGGAATAGATGATTTGATTAGATCTGTTGGAAGTCATTGCCACAGCCGGCTTCGATGTCTTAGCCAACATGCAAACCGTGTGGGGCAAGAGAGCAGGGGCATGCCCTCATTACTTCATTTCCCCAAAAGCATGTCTCCCAAGCTGCTGGCAGCTGGCAGCTCTTTCCCTGGACTCGGGGGGAGCCCGGGGACGCGTGCCTGCTTCCAGGCAGGGCCCAGACTGGCACCGCTGCCAGCCAGACGCACTGTCACCCTGCCTGTCCCATGTGGCAAAGCCTGCCCACCACGTCCCAACAGAAGTGGTGGTGCTGAGACCTCTCCCAGCCAGCCGGTGGAGCCCGGGAGTCGGAGGCTGCAGGTTCTGACTTTAAAGTTCCCTGGTGCCCTTGGTCCGACCTCTGTCCCTCTTCTAGACCTTGGAGCTTGTTGCTTTAGGGACTGACACACCTCATTACAGCCCATCGCTCTGTCCTGACTCCCCTGAGAAGAGTTCTCGGGATTTTTGTCTGGCCTTAAACTTTCTGGGCTGAGGCCTGTCATTGGTAGAACCCTCGTTCCCATGGTGGGGACTTGGGGTCAATCCCCGGCGAGCAGACCTTTCAGACTAAGACAGACTAGGACGAAAGACCTGGCCATTATTTCTGAGCCATTAGCCCTGGTCAGCCCGATAGATCACGGTGGCCTGACGACAATTGGTCCTGGAGCTGGCCCAGGACCTCGAAGGGTCTCTTGTCTTCGTTGTGTGGGCCAGGACCAGATATCTGTAGAGGGACTGCTCTGGGCAGGGGTCTTCCTCCCTGCCCTTGAAGCCCAGAGCGCCTATGGGGAGGCTGGAGGTGGGTGAGCTGCGAGGGTGCTCTGTCTTCCCGTGGGGTCTGCTTGGGGAGCTGGCCTCTGCTGGCAGCATATGGAAGCCCACTGCAGGCCTGGCCCAGCCTCGCCCCCTTCCCGGTGCTGTAGGAAGGGGGCTGGGCTGTGTCTGAACCGATTGATAGGAAGTGGGTCCAACTCCATGTGTCCAGAAGGTTTCAGAACTCACTTTGGAGGAGAGAAAAGGCTGTCCCTGGGGAATTCTCTGCCCATTCTCACCCCGCCCCCTGTCACCTGTTCCTTCCAGCCTGCCCATCTTGGCGTGCGGGGGGAGGGGAGTTCTCCTGTGCACTGTTGCCTCCTGGCTGGACCCCTCGCTGCTGTGTGGGATCCGTGTCTCCACGGGACGGGTGCTTGCTGAGGAAGAACGAGGAGGAAGAGTGGGAGACAGCAGCTAGTTCCCCCAGGGACTGCGTTTGTGTTGGTGGTCCTTCTAACAAATCGCTCTACCCTGTCCCCCGTCTGAGGGCTTCCTGACAGACAGCCTTGTGCTGGAGCTCCATGTAGCGGTCACTGTGAATTGCTTGCCATGCACAGGGGCCACGAGGGATTTGGGGGTGGGGGGGACAGGATGCCACCCTGCCTCATGGGTCAGGTCAGTGGCTTGCTGTACCCAGAGACAGCGTTCATACAGAGGCCACTCAGGCCGTGCCAGAGGGCATGGGGGTATAGCCTGCTGCGTGGGTCCACTGGAAGCAGTGGCCAGTCCTCTATGGGTCACAGCATAGAGAACGTGGGACCTGCATGCAGATTCACCAGTGGGAGCTGACAGTGAGCTGAAAGGAGGCATGGATATAGCTGGATCCAAGCTCGTTACATTTCGAGAAGTCCCCTTTTAGAGAGGAGAGGCTCTGCCCTTGTTAAGGACTGCCCCCGTGCGCCCGGGAAAGCTCTGGACCTTGACATTTTGGGGAAAAACACCTTTCTTCTTCTATATATAGCCCTTATCTTCATGTGCTGGCACCTACTGGGAACCTTATCTTCACGAAATGTGACTGGGATGCCGAGGGTGGGGGGTGGGCCGTGTTTGCACACCTGGAGCTGCCTCGTGGCACCGACTGGAGATGTCACCAGGAATCCAGGAGGGGCCCCTTCCCGGCTCTGTCCCGCTACACATCTCTCCTCCTCTCTTCGGGACCCCCAGCCATTCAGGTGCACACCTAGTTATCCATCTCCCTCCAGCCCAGTCCAGTCAGACTGCAGGCCAGTGGGCCCCGGGTCATGGCTTGGGAGCAGGGGCCCACCTGTCTGTGCACACAGCATAGGTTTATGTATGTGTGTGTGTGAGTGTGTGTGTGTGAGAGAGTTGGGGGTGAGGGTTTTTAGCGTTACATGACCTCTGGCTTGCTTTGTGAATTGGGCAGACCTTCGATGACCCCATCTGCAAATACCCCAAATCCTCGTGTGCAGAGCTGGCTTGGTTCTAGAAGTGAGTGTGTGGGTGCTGATGGGGAAAGATGCAGAAGACAGGCAGCGGAGTGACGCTGTGTGGGCTTCCAAGGGGAGCTGTCTTTCTCCTTCTGATCACTGCAGACCCTGCCGTCACAGCCCCAGGCTTAGCCCTGGCCTCTCTGGAGCCCCTTCGTCTTGCCTGTAGCGAGAGTTTGATTTGAAGGGTGTGTGTGGGGGGTGGGGGTGGGGCGGTTAATTGTGTTGAAAACATACATCGTCTCCATCTCACAATTTCTACGTGCTTAATTCAGAGGCATTGATTACGGTCTTCACGTGGCTTTCTAATAACCACACCAACATGGTCTCTTCAACAAGCGGTGCTGGCAAACTTGGATCTCCGTCTGTAGAAATACAAAACTCACGGGGCTCCCCCACCCCCAGCCCACGTGCCTCCCTCCATGTACAAAAACAAACTCAAATAGATCGAATACCTAACGTAAATCCCGGAACTCTCCGGGTCACCAGTGAGAACATAGGAACAAACGCACTGGCCCTGTGGCAGGACACAGACCTCCTGGCAGAAGAGCACACAGACCTGCTAAAAGGAAGGCGCTATGTGCATCCGAAGATCTCACCAGAAGAGTCAGGTGTGAGCTCACAGGGGTGGGGGGACCGTTAGCAGTGACACAGTGGACAAGGGACTAAACCCTAAAATCTGTCAATACCTCAATCAGAAAAACACCGAATAATCCAATTTAATCATGACCAGAGGACACAAGCCGTCAGTTCACCAAAAATGACAAGCAAGTTTTTAGGAAACTCAAAGACCAGACAAAACAAAACAAAAACGCCCACGATCATTCCTCGCCAAGAGATGCACATCAAAACCACGGTGAGAGATCAGCAGAGACCCACAGTGATGGCCCAGTTCAGAAAACCGGCAAAGAACCAACACTGGAGAGGGCGTCGAGAGAGAGGGACCTTCATGCACCACAGCCGGGTCTGTAAGGACGCACCACCGTGGTGGAAAGTGACGTGACCCCACCTGGACACCACGCAGCCACGCCCCTGCCAGGTCTGTGCGTGGAGGAGGTACGAACCATCAACAGGGACAGACACATGCACATGCGTGCTCCTCCGAGCGCCGTTCTCAATCGCAAGACGTCGGGAACGCTCCACAGTAGGAAATGGACCAAGCGTTGCTGAAAACCAGCGATGGAATCTCAACACCCCTCTGGCGCGGACTCGGCGAGCGCCGTGCTGAGTGAAGTTTGTGTGGGCTTGGTTGAGGTTGGGTGCTATCTGCTTGGTTTTGGCTCGTGGCAACTCCGTGTAGAGCAGGATGAAGCCCCGCCCGGTCTGGTTCCGGTCTGGTTCCGCCCTCACCACTGTCTTTGTGTTTGATCCCGGGGTTGCAGCTAAAGCATCCGTCTGTCTGGCCGGGGTCAATCGATCACTGTGGGAGATTGTTATGATCAGGATAAAAGCCAAAACAAAGGCCCACACACCAAAGGGAATAGACGGGGGTTCCCAAGGGCGGGCGGGCCAGGGTGAGGGAGCAGAGCCACCAGCTGGAAGGTTGGGGGTGGTGATTTGGGGACAGGGAAGAGGGGGGCTTAGCGAGGGGGACTCTGAGTGACCTGTGCCTGTGCCCTCTGGCTGTGAGCAGGGCAGGGGAGCTGTGAGCTGGAGTGATCTAGGGTCACCCTCCCCGGACTCCACCCCTGACAGTGGCACGGCCTTGTGTGCAAAGCCCTTAGCTGGACTTCCCCCTTGCTGGGCCTCAGTCTCATCATCTGTAAGATGAAGGGGTCCCACAGAAGATCACAGAATTGGACGTGTTGGGGGGGCTGGGGTAGCTGAGTGTGGGCCGGCATTTTGTTTTGGGGGGTCCTGAGGCAGAGCTGGCATTGTGGGGCTGCAGAGCTTGACTGTGATCTGATAGTCAAGGGGATGTGTGGGAAGGCCACCAGGCAGGGAAGGCCATCCTTCAGGGCTCAGGAGGAGTAGAGGGAAGGCCCAGGGAAGAGGCGAAGGGGGGTCGGGAAGAAGCCGTGGTTCTGTGGCCCAGTATATAGGTGCCTGGACCCAGCAAGGAAGCCTCTGCAGGAAGCCCTGAGACTAAGGGGAAACTGAGGCGTGGCGCAGGGGGCCGGTGCCCCCCAGGGAGGGCCTCCCCGCAGGTCCTCTCTTCCCAACCCCCTGTTGCTTCTCCATGAATGAGACATGAGTTGGGTGGAGGGCCTTGGGCTGCTGGCCATGAGCCTCGGGCTGAATAATGGAAAAATTAAACTTTAAAGTGATCCAAAGGGCTGAGGGACAGGAACGTCCCCAGAAGCCAGAGATGACGGGTGCCGGAACATCTCAGTAGAGACGGCATCTTTCACAGAGCCCCGAGGGCTGTCATTGATGGAGGCAGACTTCAGAACCAAGTTTGTTGATTCTCGGAGCTGGCAGGGCCTGGGAACCAGAGTCCCACAGACTCATCCAGGCTTGGCTGGGGGACACGAGGCATCTGCTGCCTGGGACAGGCCACTTCTCCTCCTGGGCGGCGGAGCTGGACCATGCAGGATCCCGCCTGCAGGCCCCGAGGCCAGTGCCAGCCTTGGGAAGCAGGCCTGCCTCTCTGGGTCCCTCCACTGTCTGTAACCACGATGCTGCCACCTAGACAGCTGCAGGCCCAGGGGCCAGCCAGGAGCCCCTGCTTCCCCCACCATCACCACCACGCGTGGGAGGGGCCCCTGCACACTCACACCTTGTCCAGCGCCAGCGCCGACTGTGCCATTCAGCTTGGCATTGAGATATGGTCTCACCTTGGGCCTCTAAGAAAATCCAGCCTGGGCAGGTCCCCGAGTCCCGTGACAGACCTTACCAGGAGCTCAGAGGAGCTCGCGGGGGGAGCGGGCCTGTCCCAGTTGCCCGTGGGAAGGGGCTCCAGCTTCCGGGTGGCCTGCCAGTGTCCAGAGCTGCCGTGCTCCGTCCCGTTCGACCTTCCTCCAGGTCAGTGGGGCAGACAATGCCAGGGGACAGGGAACTGCGTCAAACACTTTCACTAATTATCAGATTTAGGTAACGGCCTTCCAGGAAGCTTTCGGAAACGCAGGGCACCAGTCATCTTGTGCCCTAGCCTCCCCGCCGTGTTCCCTCCTGTCCTGCTGTTCCTGCCCGGTTTTAATACCAGCACGTGCACTCTGCTTTCTGGTTCCCGCCTCTGTCCCTGACTAGGGTTTATTGTCTCGGCATGGTTTCTCTGGTACAAAGACACGGAACCTGCGCTGCCCTCCGGTGGCTGACAGTCTAGGTGGGGGGTGCGATTTCCACCGGCTATTTATGGTGCAGTAAGGAGCCGTGCTGGTGGAGGGGTTATGTGTTGGGCGGCTCATTGCAAGGCCAGCAGTTCGAAACCACCAGCCGCTCCACAGGAGACGGTCCAGGCTTTCTCCTCCTGTAAAGAGCTACAGTCTCGGGAACCCCCAGGACTGACATCGACTCAATGGCAGGGAGTGTGAGCTTCAGGTTCTGATCGGCCTCCGACGGCCCTAGACATTGAGTGAGGTGTGGATCTGAGCCAGACCCTCCAGGAACTTGCAAGGAAAGCAGATGTATATCACTGTATTAGTCTGGGTACTTTGGAGAAACAAATCCACAGCAACTCACGTATAAGAGAGAGTTTTATGCAAAGAAAACGTGCATCACGAAAACATCCCAACCCAATGCTGCCCAAGCCCACAAGTCCAACATTAACCCATTAACCCAACACCAGTCCACAAAGTCCTTCGCCTCACAAAACAGAGGCAATAATGCCGACTGCAGGAGGAAAGCTGAGTCAGTGAATGAACAAGCATCTCAGCACTAGCAGGGGTCTCCACACGGCTGCTCCAGCACCCAGGGCTGCATCGGGATAGGTCCATGTAGCTTCTCCTTGGGGATGTCTTGTAGGAAGTCAATCTTGCAAGCTGAAGCAGGGAACTGCTAAGGCAGCTGTACCCGGTGCAACCATCACAAAACAAGAGACCCGAGAACTAGAAAGGCGAGGCTTCACCACCCATTTATCCCTCCACCTTTCAACCAGACCCACATGTGATTATCGGCCAGGCTGGCACAATTAACTAACTCAGTCACTCAGGGACAAACGTGATGATGGGTGTTTGCCTGAGGGTGGGAGGGGTGGAGACCCTGGTGAGTGTGCTAGACCATGAACCAGAAGGTGGAGATTGGAGGCCACTCGGAGGCTATGCAGACGAAGGCCTGATGATGTACCTGTCTGTAAAGCCTGCCACTGAGAGCCCGGAGGAGCTCAGTGCTACGCTCTGATAACACCTGGAGTTGTCCAGAGTTGACTTGGCCTGGCGGCAGATGGTGCAAACCCTTCAGTATTCACACGCCCCCACCCCCATAAAAGACCCACTGCAGTCTGGTCAATTCCTGCTCACAGCTGCCCTTTGGGACAGGATGGAACCGCCCCCTTTGGGTTTCTGTAGTTGTACATCTACACAGCAGCAGGCAGCTTCACGGTCCTGCTTTGGGACAGCTGCTGGTTTAGAACTGCTGGCCCTGTGGTTAGCAGCCCAACTGGTAACTCGCCGTGCCACCGGAGAGGAGAGTGGGGGGTTATCTTTAACCGTGAGGTTCTGAAGTGGCTTCTTGGAACGGGCCTGGGAATTGAGCTTCACGGAAGCCAGAAGGTGGCTGGTCACTTGAGAGAGGAGGTGGGCAGATGCCTCAGCCCTGCAGGCAGAGAAATGGGTTGATCACATCTTCCTGGTGAGGGTCACGTCTGGTAATTATCGTATTAATCCGAGGCTGTTCGTGGATGGTCTGTCTGCTCCAGCAGAGTGAAAGCCTGCACAGACAGACATGGGGACCTGGCTGGCCTGATTCACCACCATGCGGCCGTGCCCGAGCCCCGCACATAATAAATGGAACCCACCTGCTGCCGTGCGTCAATCCCAGCTTGGATCGGCCCTGTCAGCAGCCAAAAGCCACCTCACAGGGTGTCCTGGGCTGTGGTCTTTACAGAAGCCTACAGTCGCATCTTCCTC
Source organism: Echinops telfairi (assembly GCF_000313985.2). Lineage (NCBI taxonomy): Eukaryota > Metazoa > Chordata > Mammalia > Afrosoricida > Tenrecidae > Echinops > Echinops telfairi. The sequence continues at coordinate 97,198,335 of NW_022103906.1, read as the reverse complement.
CTGCATGGAGACTGCGGGTTCGAACCACAGACCTCTGGGCTAGCGGCTGAGCTCTTTACCCATTCCCACCAGGGCTCCTTGGGTGCAGAAAACTCTGTTGTGGGGCCCATGCCAACTCCTGTACCCCGTGCCTTTCTCCTGCCGAGGGGCAGCTGGTGGGTTTGAACCAGTGACTGCAGTGCACAGTCCGGTGCTGACCTGACGGCACTGCCCGCAGGGCTCCTCTGGAGCATGATGTGGTGCCGTGTTTCCTGGGTGCTTGGGGGAAGCGGGAGGAACAGGCAGCAGCTGAGCCCGGAGGTCCTGCCGAGTTGTGTGTTTTCAGGGAGGAAAAGTTAGTTTTTGTGGAGCAAAAGTTTTTGTGGAGCAAAAGTCAGTGTGGGGAACTGGTGGGGAGCCAGGGGCAGGTCCCTGCCCCTACCCCAGCCCCAAAGGCAGCATCTGGGGGTGCCCTCTCTGAGGACCCATGCTGCATCCGCCGGTGAGTGTTTCTGGAACCCTTTCGAATGTGCAGCCTCTCCTGCCTGCCACACTGCCCTGCCTGGGCCCAGGGCCCCTGCCCCATTAGTGTTGCAGGGGGTGGGGCTCATCGGTTGAAAGGGGGGACATAAATGGGGAAGGAGCGTGTACAGGACACTGCTCTTACTTTACGTTGGGTCGGGAACTCCAGGCAAGCCAGTTAGACAAGAACCAGGCATTGTAATTACCAGGCTGTAGCGTACGAGTCTTGTGGCACACTGGGACTCGGATTGAAGCCCTAGGCCCGTCTCAGCTGCTGAGGGCCCTGGGGCGCGTTAGGGCTTCCCGGGCTCCCATGTCCTCTCTGTTGAACGAAGAGTTGGGGGAGGAGGAACGGGTTCCAGAAAGCCAGGCACAAGGGCCTTCCTCAGCCTGTGCACTGAAGAAAGGCTGCCTCCCTCCCAGCCCTTCCTCTGTGTCTCGAGGGGGGCCTGCTGGGGAGACTACAAAAAGCATTAATGAGCAAATGAACACCCCCAATCAGCCAAGGACAGCCATCATTCACAGTGCCTTATATTTACTTCCTGGTCTCCTTCGTATCACAAAATGCACATTTAATTTTACCCAACGAGACCATATTCTTGCATGCTGCATTGTAACCTGCTTTACATAATAGCGTATTAAATATTTTTCTATGTTATTAAAGTGGTTTCTGCGGCGTTCTTCTAAAGGCTTTGGTCACATTTCAGTCCTACAGTGGTGATACCGACCCTGTGCTGTTCGGTGTTAAGGTTGGATCTTCCTCCGTAACAAGCGTGGGCAGTGCATGGGGCCCTGGGGACACTGCAGTGCCCTGTTCCTGAGGGGACGGTGGGTGGATGGTGGCCTGCCAGAGACACTGAAACTGCACAGTGACCTTGGGATTCCAGACTTTGGGGGCACTTGGGGTGTATTACACTATTTTCAGATTAGCTACGCGTTAATCTGATAACCACAAGGTCAGCCATTTGGCACAAGAAAGATGAGGCTTTCTCCTTCTATGAAGATTTATAGCCTCGGAAACCCAAGGGCGCAGGTCTGCTCTGTCTTGTCGGGTCACACGAGTTAGAACCACTCGATGGCAGTGAGAGTTGGCGTACCAGGTGACGTATTGAGTTGCTAATAGCAAGGTGTGTTTGTCAGGGTTGACTACAGAAACAGATTCATAGACACTCATGTGAATAAGAAAGAGCTTTATTATCAAAGAGCAATTGAATATTGAGAAAACATCCCAGCCCGGTCCAGATCAAGTCCATAAGTCTGATAGTAGCCCATATGTCCAATACCAAGCTACAAAGTCCTCTTCAGACTCACGCCACACATGCAATGATTCTGAATGCAGGACGATCACAGGCCACTGGGTGGAAAGTCTTGTGGGTCCAGTGGTGGTAGAGGCATCTCAGCGCTGGCAGGGGTCTCCACATGGCTCCTTCAGTTCCAGGGCTCTAAAGTAGCTCCATGTGGCTTGTCAGCAAGCATGTCTCAGGGAATGAGCATGTGTCCAGCCTCCAGCGAGCTATTTATCTCCTTAGTGCCTCCAAATGAGGTCATCAAGCTGCAACCTGACTGACAGGCTAAACTCCACCTCTTCACTCTTAAGTCCCAAATTAATTCACACCCCCAGTTCCTTCTCGGGAGAGGAGCTGTCTGCTCCCATAACGAGTTACAGTCTCACGGGAGTGGTTCTGTTCTGTCCTGGGGAGTCGATAGGCGTCGGGATCAATTCGTTGACAGCCGGTTTGGGTTTGGGGTGAACCCCTAAAGGTTAGTGGTCTGAATCCACCTAGAAGCATCTCGGAAGAAAGGCCTCCTGATCTTGTGTGAACGATCCAGCCTCTGGTGACCACAAATGATCTGCCCATTTGCTGCTTCTAGACGTTTCCCGTTAGTGAGCTTTCTTTCGGCACGCCGGTGGTGACTGGATGCTCTCAGCACAACACCGTAGCAGACATCTGAGCCGCATTTCTTCTTACGGCTGCACAATATTCCGTTAGAACAGATGCCCTGCGCTCGGCTTACCCAGGGATCTATTGATGGATCGTTGAGCTGGCTCTTCCTTCTGGCTATTGTGGAAGAGCACGACAATGCATTCTTGTTTAAATTCAATTTAGCCAGATGCAAGGCGAGGCCAGAAAGCCTCCCCAGAGGAGTGGGCCCAGGTGCGGGGTGTGGAAGGCAAGGGGGGCCGGGCAGGGTGAGAGGGGCCTGCTTCACTTCCACTCCCGGCTGTGGTGGAAGCGTCTGTCGCCCTAGGCACGGGCCCTTGGGATACTTTGCTTGCATCGGTGCACTAGACCGAGACTTTGACAGGAGCCTGAGGGGGGGCCCGGCTGTGTGCACCCCCTCGCATTTTCAAGCACTCACAGTCCGCAGCTGCTTTGCCCCAGGCAGAGAGAGAAAGGTAGAGTTTCACGTTTTTTGTTCAAAGGCTCCTGGGTGAACAGAGGGCATTCAGCAGAGCCTGTGGCAGCCCGAGAGGTTTGCTGGCCACTGGCAGGTCCTCCTGTCCACACCTGGGGAGGTCCTGGGGACCGGGGGAGGTAGACGGGGCCAGGTTGGGGTCACTGGCGGCAAGAGAGGCGAGCACTGTTGAAATAGACGGTGTGTGGGCCTAGCCTGGCTGTGTCCGCCTTCATTGTAGGAGACGTGGAAACACAGAAGACCCGGGGTGTGGATAATCTGTGATCCGGAGGCGGGTGTTTGCACCCACAAACGAGGCCTGGAGAGCTCCCTCTGACTGCCAGCCCCTGAACACCCTGAGGGGTCCAGCAGAGTCCCAGGAGTGACTGTGTTGGGTGTGGCATAGTGTCAACATCAGGCTACGCTGCATTCCCTAGGGCCGGGTCCCTGTCGCCAAAGGAAGGGCTGCCATGGGGATAAGGGCCTTGGCAGTGGCGGGAGGCAAGTGTGGAAGCTCCTGAGGCTGCCGGGCTTCACGCCACACAGGGCTGCCCTCCTCTCTCGACAAGCTGAACTGTGGGCAGCGAGCAGCGGACCCAGCCCTTCACATTGCACAGAGCCTGGAGCCACCCTCCTGCAGCTGCTTTGAGGGCAAAGCAGAGAAGCAGGACCCGACATTGTTAGTTGTTGGGTGCCTTCAGGTCACCCCCGACTCTTCGTGACGCTGTGTACAATAGAGCAGCCCTGCCTCGCCTCACCATGGTCCTTATGTCCCGGCACCTGGCTGCAGCCGATTGTCAGTACCTCTGCCCCTCCCCTTGACCCAGCACGCTGTCCTTCTCCAGGGACTGGTCTCTCCTGACAACACACCCGAAGTGCATGAAGCCAAGTTGCACCGTCCTGGCCTCCAGGGACCATTCTAGCAGTAGGACTTCATCCAAGACGGGCAGCTGGTGTTTTAAACCGTGGACCTGGAGCTTAGCAGATAAGAAAGATGAGGCTCTCCCCTCCCCTACGGAGCTGTTTGTTCTTGGGACTTTCCGCGGTCTTCACCAGCACCGATTTCCCATGCACCGAGTCTTCCTCGGTCTTCCTTATCCAACGCCCAACTTTCCCGTGCCTGGGAAGCTGTGGCTCGGGTCAGCCACACCCGAGTTCTCCAGGTGACGCCGTTGCTTTCCAACCCTCTAAAGAGGTCTTGCGCAGCAGACTGACCCAATGCGCTGTGTCTTTTAATCTCTTGACCACTACTTCCATCAGCACTGACAGTGGAGCCCGTACATTTTTTTATCTGTTCTTGCCCCTCAAGATGTTACCTGTGGGTCCGGTCGTGAGGATTAGGGTTTCTGTACATGGGGTCCTCATCCATACTGAACAGGGGGTCCCCATCTGTACCGAAGGCCGAGGTCCCTGAGCTTCCTCAGCCATGGCTTCAAGTCCTCCGCACGGTCAGCAAGCAGTGGTTTCATTTGCTCAGCTCGGTCACAGAGCATTTAGGGGCCCGGTGCAGGCCATGCTGTCCCCCAGACGTGAGTCCGTCCCTTAGGAAACAGGGTCACCTCAGGAGCTTATTGGGATGGCAGGGTCTAAGGCTGGCAGGCCCTGAGACTGTCGGGGACAAGCTTTGGGAATCTGCATGCTCCAGGACTCGGTGAGGAGTGGGGAGCTGGGAGGCGTGGGTTAAAGGAGATCTCTCTCACAGGGTGCCTTTGGTGCAAATGCTTGTTCCCAGGGGTGCCTGCGTCTCTCTCCCAGGGCAGGCTGAAGTGCGGTTTTCAGCCTCTCGCTGTCCTGGGGAATGGGTAGTGTGGGCGGGTGGGACTTCCTGGTCCCTGCGGGTGAGGCCTGAGCTGCGGCGCTGGCAGGCTTCGCCGGTTTTTGCTGGGGTGCATGGTGGCGGTGGCCACGGCAGCAGCGGCGGCTGCAGGAGCCAGCGGCTGCTCATTTGCGGGGGATGAATAATTGATTTCTGTTTTCAGATGACTTCTTCCTTATCGCAGATGCTGCTGCCTGCCGGCGAGCTCCTGTATGTTCTGGACGCCGGTTCAGTGGCTTCACGGGGAACTTTTCTTAATCTCTCCCCGCCCTGGAAGCCTGCGAGCAGGGGGCATCTTAGGGGGGAGGGTCCGGACCGTCCTCACGTTGGGTGCTTGACGTTTTCATCTCTTTGTGCGGCAACTGCTCTCTACTTCCTAGTCACCTGCTTCAAGGAAGCCAGCCCCCCTCGTGGCCTCCCCCAGCACTTCTGTCTGTAACCAGTGCTTGCTCAGGGGCCGGTGGTTCTCCGTCTGCCTCTGACAAGGTCTAAGGCTCGGATACCCTGGAAGCCCTTGGGTGTCCCCACATGCCAGCCTCACCTCCTGCCCAGTTTGCCTCCCTGACAAGGCCTCTGCCCGTGCCCTCCTCTCCACCCAGGCTGTCACACCCTGGACTTAGTGCCTGCATGCCAAGTGCCCCCTCTAGGTCCATTGTTCTAGAGAGCCTCCCATGGCTCCTTGTTGCCCAGAGCTGCCTGCATTCCAGTACCTTCCACGATCTGGCTTGATCCTTCCTGGCCTACCTCCTCCCCCCACTGCTCCCCGCAGGGAGCTGCCGAGGGTGCAAGAGTGTAGATGGCAGGTCACTGAAGACTCTCACAGAGACCCCTGGCACACCCCGGGGAAGGGGAGACTGGTGTCCTGGCACTGAGGCCTGCTGGTTGAGAGCCTCTAATTCAAGGCCACGAACATCGGCATGAGTGCGAGGATGGCCGAGGGGCAGGCAGGACCAGCCTCTCTCCTTACGCCCCACGACCTTACTCACCTGACCTCGCTCCCTGCCGCCGCTTTTGGTTTCCACGGATGCGGAGGACATGAAAGGACAGCGGCTGGTTTCCACGGATGCGGAGGACATGAAAGGACAGCGGCTTGGCAGCGCAGAAGAGGTGAACAGAACAATTGAAGGAGGTGCTATCAGCCATCAAACACACGAGTTTGAAAAATGTTTCAAATGAAACATTTGAATGGAATCACAGGTTTAACAAACGTATTGAGTACCGTGCAGAGGATTTTGAAGGCGATGAGGCTATTTTGTTAAAAGATGGAACTACATAGCTTTGGGGGGGTCTGTTTTGGGGTATTCCCTCGTATGGTTTGTCTCCAACACAAGCATCTGAGGTAGCCCTTAAATGGTCGATGGAGATTTTTTGTCTTAGTTTAGTAGTTTAAAAGGGGCTTCCATTTGAATTCTCTACCTCTGTGGTCCCCAAAGCAATGGGAAGGAGGTTGGCATTCCGATGTGAAGAGGGGAAGAGTCCATGGGAAGGAGGTTGGCATTCCTATGTTAGAAGGGAAGAAACAGATCCGGAAAGGAAATATGACGTTCACAGGGCCACATCCATGTGGAAGGGGGCACTTGGTGTCCGCTCACCCCCGCACCATGTTCTGGGCTCTCTGCATTTCTGCAGCTCCGAGGCTCCCGTCCGAGCATGTACCAGAAGCTCAGAGCCAGCCCTCAGCAGCAGCAGCATGGCCACCAGGAGCAGGGACCCAGCCCCGTGTGAATTTCTTTTCCGCGTCCATCTGGACTGGCCACGCTGGGGGTAAGAGGAGGGCACAGTAAAGAATGCGCCATACACTTCCCTCTCTGCCCCCCCTACCCACCCCCGCCCAAAGAGAGAGAGGCTCTGTCTGGTTCTGCAGCCAAAGAACAGAGCCAAGGAGTGCCCCGCCTGCAGGGCTGTGTGCAGTCACCGCAGTGAGACCTTCTTGGGCGCTCTGTGTAGAATTGGACCTCCCCTCCCCTGGTCGTCCTCCCTTGCTCGTTATTGTTCTGTGGTACTGCTAATGTTCAGCGTGCACTGCGCATAACGAGGTTACAGGCTCCTTGGCAGGGGCTTTTGTGTCTGGCAGGGAGCATTGGCTGAGTGGCCGGCGGAGTGCGGAGAGGCTACAGCCCTGGGAACAGACCCCCAGGCTGGCCCGGACCCTCCTTTCCTTGGAGAGCACTGCTCACACACCAAGCAGCCTCTGGGGAGCGGGGGAGGTGCCTGCCTCGACCCGGAACCCACGCTTCTCCTCCTTCTGGTTGCGGGCGAGGGGCAGGGTCCTTGAGAGGTGCGAACAGATGGCAAACACGCTCCGATGCTCCCTGAGAAGCGGACCGGAAGAGAAGCCAGGCGGTCTGCTCCAGGATCCGCGTGGAGAGCAGTCCTCGTCTGGCACACAGGGGGTTGCCGTGGGTCAGGGTTGGCTCCTGGTTTGATCTGTTCGTGGCATTTAGGCGGGACACATAACCTCTGGGCCTAGATGTTCTCATCTGTGCAGAGTTCGGACTAACTCCTGATTGCCCATCCTGTCCGGGCCTGAGGTCATGGGCATGAATGAACTCTTGCTGCCATTTACCCGGGTGCCTGGGTCCCAGGGACTTTTCAGGGAAAGGACAATATTAACAACTTGTCCCAAACGTGATGCCATCGGTGCCTGCTCCTGCTCCTCCAACATGGTCCCTAGTGACCTTCTGAGAACACGGGACACGGGCCTGTGGCCCCAGCTCGGGGGACCACGGGGCCAGCATTTCTTTGCATCTCTGCCCGGCAAACACAAGTGCTGGTGTGAGCCTGCCGGTGCCAGGCCCTGTGGTCTTGGCTGAACCCTGTGCTCCGGGAGCAGCTGTCACTTCCCTGTCAAGGGATGGGTTGGGCTAGCAGGATGGCTTTTCCTGTGCCTGCCTTTGCAGCGGAGCCTTCTTACTCCCGTGAGAAACCACACAGACTAAGCTCAGAAAGTGGCCCCACCTCCTCCTGCCCTGCAGCTCCTCCCGGAAACCCTGGGCCCCCATGTAGGAGTCTGAGGTTCATTCTCCGGTGGAGACAGATGACTGACAGTTAGGCTTGCCTGTGGGCAAAACGCTCCCTGTAGTAGAACTTGCTGGGTTGGATGTGCATTGATTGTTCTCGGCTCGGGGGCCCTGTTAGTGGGTTGGATTCCTTCCATGGGATTCCTTTCCCGCACATGGAGGAGAATCATGAAGGCCCAAGCCAGAGCTTTGTGTCAGGACCCTACCGACCCCTGGGAGAAGGCTGGGGGTCTGAAGGGTCTACATCTCTCCTGCCCTGGGGGCTTGGAGGATCCTTTCCTGGCTGGGTGTTTGTGCATCGCCCGGTGGTTTTCAAAGTTCTTTCTTCTCTGACATGGTGCCTTAAATGAAATGTGTCCTCTTTGCCGGGCCGCCTCTTTTACCTCCCTCCCACTCCACACCTTGTTGGCCCAGAAAGAAAGAAAAAAAAAAATTAAACAAGCCCAGCAAGTGCTGCAAAGGCCCCGAGGCAGCAGGGTGGTTGGCGTGGTCCAGGAAGACCTGGGGTCGTGGACCTGGTTCACAGGGGTGACGGGAACAGACAAGAGCAGGTTGGCTGGTCTGAAGTTCAAAGCGTTGTGCAGAACCTGAGCGTATGTCATGACCTAGCCACGGGGTCTAGTGTTGCTAAGAATTAGTGGCAGCTCATGGGCACCCTGGTGAGGCTAAGTGAGGCAGCGTCCCACATGGAGTTGACCAGACCCCGGGCAGATGGAGATGAGAATTTTGAGCCTGTGAATGGGTGCATCTTGCTGCTGGCCTTGTGCATGGCTTGGCCTGATTTGACTTTGCGTATGGATACTGACTCACAGGGTGCAGGCTGAAATGAGGAGTCCTCACATCAGAGAGCGTGCTGGTCTCCTCAGAGCCCTGGGTTGGTATAAGTGGGCAGGATAGAAATCGGATACCCAGAGTTGTGGGGATAAAGGCATGAAGGGGCTGGCTTACAAACTCTCATGGGCGGGGGATATGTTGCTAGGGTTATAGGATGATGGTGCGGGTGTTAACATAACTGCAGATGTTAGGCACAGAAGAGCTTTGTTTTGTTCACTTATATAATAGTCTCTTCAACTGAGGCTGGCGCATTCTGAGTTGTATACATTTCAGTTTTCTCCTTCCTGTTAGGCACAGATGTAATTTTACTATTGCCTTTGTTTTAAAAATTATGTGGGGCTAAGAGTTGTGTAAAGGTGTCAAGCTGACAAGGGGTGGACTGTGATGGTTAGCTTTTTGGTGCCAGCGTGGCACCTGTAAGAAGATAAGGGTGGGGTCTAGCCTGTCAATCAGGTCGCAGCTTGATGACCTCCTATGGAGGTGTGACCGAGATAAATGGCTCTCTGGAGAGCCACGTCCACCCTCCTTCCCACCCCTTGCTTTTACCTTCCTGCTGGAGCATCACTCTGAGGCCTGTGATGCACCCATCGCCATTGGATCCACAGAACTTTGCATTCGCCGGCCTGTGACCTTCCTGCATTCTGCATCATTGCATGAGTCTGAAGAAGGACTTATGGAGTAATTACTATCAGACTTATGGGCGTGATTTGGACAAGGTTGGGATGTTTTCTTGATATATAATTACCTCTTGATCTCTACATATATAGATCTTTCTTATACATATATGAGTGTCTCTGGATTTGTTTCTTTAGTCAAACCAGGCTAACACAGGCTGTATGTCCAGCATCTGATTGGCCTAGTTAGGGCCGAGGACTCTGCCCCCTCCACTCCTAGGGGCTGATCTGACCATCTTGTCCTCTTTGACCATTAGGTGGGGTGAGGGGTGCAAGGGAGTGACCATAGTTGGCTGCCTTTGTTTGTTTATTAGATGTTGGCTTTAATCAGAGTTTCATGTACACACAGGGACGTACATGCACAACTTGGTGCATTTTCACCGCATGCACAGGTGTGCGCATCCAGGCCAGCTCCAGAATCCCAGCAGGGCCAGTATCCAGGGGCCACTGGGTGACTCCAGTGTTTGTCACTGCTCCTGCCCGAGGAAAGCCCCTGTCTGGACTTCTGTCACCACGGACTTAGGGTTGGGCTGGGTTGGGTGTTTTGTGGTTGCCTCTCTTGTTCTGTTTGTAAATCATACCACACACTTGGGTGTGTGGCTTCTCTCAGTCACCACGAGGCTTGTGAGACTCACCTTGCAGTTGAAGTTCAAGCGTAGTACGCGATGTCACCCCCTTGCATGAATGTACCGCGATGGGTGGCTTTATCCTTTTGCTGTCGGGGCCCATTGGACTGGTTTCCAGTCGGGGCTATCACAGAGAATCCCTGTGAGCGATCTTGTCCATGGCTTGTGGTGAACACATATATCTCTGTTGGACATCTGGGGTGGACGTCCTGGGCCCCCAGTGTGTAAGTGGTCATCTCTAGTGAATTCGAATTGCCCACACCAGTTTTCAGAGTGGTCTTGGACCATGGGTCCCTCGTGATTTGTGACGAGAGCTTGTGTCAGTAGAAGCTAAAATAAGACTGTGCACCATTGTTGGCCGGTGCCCAGCACCAGATGACCAGAGAGCTAGCATTGGGGGCTTGCCATATCCACCTATGGACCCTGGGTTTGGGTCAGCGTATCTGAGGGGCTTCCCAGCCCCTCCTTCTCTCTGCACAGCTTGCCACAGTCTTGGGGTGGGGAGGAGACGCGCCTCGTTGGGCTTTCTGAGCACGCACAGAAGACTGCCCGGTGTTCCCGGAGCTGCCCCTGCCTGAGGCCACCGTCCACCGGCTGCTGAACCCTTACCACCACTGCTGCTTCTGGAGCCATGCGATTTGAAGAAGATGCTTGGCCTCAGAGAGATGGTGCTGAAGGCCTGGATGTGGAAGTATTCTGGGAATCCCTGCACTGTTACCCGGGGCCACCACAGAAACCACCGCAGAATGACTTCTTTTAAAGCCCCAGTCACCTTGGAAAGCATCTCCGTAATTAAGTTGGTTCTCAGGATATTAAAATCATTCGTCTTCTCTCCCAGCCATGCAGCACACATATACCCCAGGGTGGTGGGTGGAGGAGGAGACTTCCAGTTCCTTAGCGGCTTCTGAGCAGGGCGCCTCTAGACGGCAGGGCTTTACGGAGCTGGTTTGGGAACCGTTGTTAAATTCCAGCCACACCAGCTGCAGTGCTGGCTATCAGGCTGCTTGGACACCGAGCTGGGAGATCTCTGTGAGGACCGCATGTGTGTGTACACGCGCGAGTTGTGCATGTGCAAGAGGGGTGTGTGTGTGTGTGTGTGTGTGTGTGTGTGTGTGTGTGTCCCGAGGACTTAGCTCACTCCTCCAAAGCCCAGCTTTCTAATATTCCATCATCCTAAATCCCCAGGCCCCTGTGCCTGCCCCTAGCCTTCCCTCCCGGCTCTGCGAGTCTTCACTGTGAACAACCGTGTGGCCCGAGGGTGTGTGCAGCTGCCCACACAGGCATCCGGCCCACCCCTCAGTGCTCTTCACCAGCACGGCTTCTGGGGGGCGGGCGGGGGGCGGGGTCCCTGCCCTGGGCACACCTGCAGGGCGCTCAGTATGTGCAGTGAGTAGGAGCCCGAGGGGTGGGGCTCCCCAGAGCAGCACTCGGGCTGGGTCTTGGCCCCAGATTGGAGGCCGCTAGCATCTCATGGCCCAGCTGCCCATTTGAGGCCAGGGGCACGAGCCACTCCGCTCCTCTCCTCCCCTCCCCTCTCTTCTCCCTTCCCTCCCCTCCCCACTCCTCTGGCCTGTCTGCAGCTCCAGAGGCCGCCCCCTCAGTGCCTGGGACCTTGTTCTCTGTCCTCCTCGGACGGATTGGACCCCAATCTCGCAGCCCCGTGTGTGGGTGAGAATAGAGCTGTGCTCTGTGGGGCGTTCCTCTGCGCTGTTGAAGTCTGTCTGGGCCAGTGGGGCGGTAACGCTGTCTGCTTCTCTGACCCTCCACTGAAGGAGCCTCCTCAAGGGATGTGCATCCAGGGGGGCTTTAAATGATAGATTTTTGAAAAGTAGATCGCCCGCCTCTTCTTCCACGGTGTCTCTGGGTGGACTTCAACCACTGACCTTCAGCAGCTGGCTTGTTAAGCCTCGGCACTGCCTGGGGTCTCCCTTCCCAAACTCACTGCCATTGAGTCAACTCTGACTCAGGGCCACCTGGTAGGACAGGGTAGACCTGCTCCCGGGGGCTCCGGGTCTGTAACTCTTCACGGGAGTGCATAGCCTCATCTTTCTCCTGAGGAGCAGCTGGTGGATTCAAACGGCTGACCTTGCGGTGAGCTGCCTCGTGGGTAACCGCTATGACAGCAGGGCCCCTCCTGCCCACGCTCGTTGGCTTGTCTTGGCTTCGCCCTCTGCACCAAGCAGTTTCGCGTATTTGCTCCCTGAACCTTTCTGAGAACCTGGCGAGCGGGTGGTCGCATTATTGTACACGTAGCACAGTAAGAACGGTGATCCCATTGTACAAGTGGGACGGTCACGGAGGCAGAGAGGACTTCCCAGGCTGGTCAAGGTCACCCAACTCAGAAATAGCTGGGCAGGGGCTGGAGCTGGAGCAGCCCCCTCTCCCAACTGCCCCCGACCCCTCTGTGGGCCCTCCCTCCTGCCCTCCTGAAGCTGCTCTGAGGACCAAGCTCGGGGGTGGGGTGCAGGAAGGGTCAGAGCTGGTCACCGTGGCCCCAGCTGCTCCCCAGAGACCCTATGAGAAGTAAATGCCTTACACGTGGTGCCACCAAAGAGTGTGAGGACAAGCAGGGAGGCAGGAAGGGCCCTGTGGAGGGGGCTGCAAGGAGGGAGGGTCCGGTGCAGGAGCCTGGGTAGGTAAACTGACCCTGCCTCCCGTTCCCCACGTGTCCAGCAGAAGGAAAGCTCAGAGAGCCATCCCCTGCAGTGCTGGCGGCCCCCGGGCAGTGGGTCCCCGTGAGTCCCTCGGGCCTCTGCATTCCTCTCCTGGAGAGGATGAGGCATGACAATTTGTAAGACAGTCACGAGACTGAAATCAGGATCATTCAGACATAACTCAACATGATTATTTCTGTCGAATGGCTTCTGCTACTTGATTCCGTCTTGAGCAATCACTGCAGTCTTCAGCTGTCACGGGAAAGCGGGTGGCTGGGGAGGGCCTGTGGCGGAGCAATAGAGCCATGAGGTCATGGAGGAGGCCCAGGCGCTCCCGGTGTCTGCACTGGTGGGCCCTCCTCCTGCTGAAATCCATGTCAGCCGGGCCCTGGGAGTGGGGCTTGGGGGATCTAGCCCCCCCGCTCTTTGTCCATCCAGGGGGGACCTTGAGGATGGCAGAGGGTGCAGGGCCTGCTGAAAGTCACAGGGCCACACTGCCGGTCAACAGGGCTGCCTAGAGCCCTGACACCCCCTCCCAGTTGGCAGCACCTTCTCCGGTAAAGCTGGGCGTGCCTCCCGCCTTTAATTAGTCAATTCGCTTGTTTAAGATCATACTTCTGTGGATTAAAAATAGCTTTATCTATGTTGGTAGCCAGAGCTGTCTTCCACAGGCTGGAAATGGTGAGGGCCTTGTGGCCACAGGAGGCCCTGCATCTGTCCCACACGCATGGGAGGGGGAGGGGACAGCCTCGGGCAGGGCCCCTCGGGGCCAGAAGCCAGTGAGTGAGCTTAGCAAGGACAGCAAGAGGTTCTCCGTGATGCCGGGAGGGGCTGGCCACTAGACTCATCCGGGTCTCTCAGTTATGCTTCAGGCTCCTCACTGCAAGGTCCAACGTTTGAAACCACCAGGCGCTCCTGGGAGAAGCGCGGGGCTTTCTCCTCCCGTGAACAGTCAAAGCCTCAGAAACTCACAGGGGCAGTTCCACCCTGTCCTGTAGGGTCGTTGTGAGTCGGCATCCGCTCGATGGCGGTGAGTCTGGACGGATTGTCCACCGTCCATACTGCAGACCTGGGCTCAGTTGCTGGCTAACGGACTCCCCACCCACAGTCAGGGGAGGCCTGCATGTGGCAACGGCGCTGATCTGGTTTCAGTGGTGCTTCCAGGCCAAGATGACTGTAAAGAAAGCCCTGGCAACCAGGGAGCACCATGACTCACCATGATTCTGTCCCATTGTGCACGGGTGCCCTGCATCGGAGGCAGCCGCCGCCGCCACAGCCAATGAGTCGATTTTGAAGCTGCCTTCTGCATTGCATATGGAGGTGCTTCCTAAAGTCCACGAAAGCCAAGGGGTGCGGTTCTGCCCTGCGACACACGGGGCGCCGTATCAGTCAGCACGGGCTCCCTGACACCTGGGTAAGGAGGCTGGGCTGGGGCCTCTGAGTCTGTCCCCTCTGCAGGCCCAGGGCGGACGGAACCCTGTCTCCCTGCAGAGCTGGGCTTTCCAGACCCCCCAGTCTTGAACTAGAGAGAGCACTGGGCCCCGTCTGCACAGCTCCTGGTACCCCACGGAGCTGACGTGCCTGTGCTGCTCTCCTGGAACCCTGGTGGTGTGTGGTAGTTTACGTTTTGGGCTGCAAACTCAACAGGCAGCCGTTCAAAACCACCAGTCACTCCGTAGGAGAAAGAGGAGGCTGTCTGCTCCCGTAAAGAGCTACAGTCTCAAAAACCCACAGGGACGGTTCTCCCTGTTCTAAAGGGTCTCCGTGAGTTGGATTTTTGAGGGGGGTTATTATATTTTTGGGGGGGGGGGGCAGGTGTTTCCCTGCCTGTCAAAGCAGGTCTCCTAGGCAGCGAGATCCCTGAAATGAGAGCATCGATTGGTGGTTGTGGAAAGGTTGCTAGCTGACTTTTCATCCCACCTTTGGCACTGAATCACCTGTGTGAGGAAAGGTAGTGTTTTTCTCTGAGCAAGATGGATGCGCTCCCCCCACCCTCCCCCAGGGAGGCCTGTGTGCAGCTGCTCGGGGCTGGCCACTAGAGGCAGGGGACACAGTCCTGCCCCTGTGGAGCTCCGAGGCGGGCGTGGGAGAATGTACCCTTTCATTCCTGCTGGGGATCCGGCATGGGCAGAGCTGGTTTTTCTGAGAAGGACAGGCAAATGGGTCCCTGCCCTCCGGGGCACCCCCGTGAGTGGATACAGTCTTCGGACATTGCCATGAAAGAAGAGACCCAGTGTTGCTGAAGTAACTGGGGGGTTGGGGGGGGGCACTGCTGTAGAGTAGGAAGAAAATGGGCTCTTGGGTAAAGAGCCAGCACTGAAGGGAGCCTAGGTGCTGAGAGAGGAGTCCTAGAGGCACTGTGGGCTAGGCGCTGAGCTGCCAACCACAAGGTCAGTGGTTCAAACCCACCAGCTGCTCTGCAGGAGAAAGATGAGGCTGTCTGCTCCCATCTAGATGAGTAGTCTCAGACACTCTGTAAAAGGTCACTCTGACCTTCACAGTGAGGTGGGAGTTTGGGTTTACGTATTGAGGAGGATGGGGACAGTGGGCAGCCACAAACACTTGGGGCAGGGGTGCTTGAGAGCTGGTCTGTAGACCCAGGCAGGGACCTTTGCCTCAGGGCTCAGGTTAGGGGGCAGGTCTCTCCGGCTCCCTTTGCCCATGGCAGACGCTGCCCTCCGCCCTCCCTCACCAGCTGGCTTCTCTTCCTCCAGCGCTGCTGGCATTGGACGGTGGGGGGAGATCTGTCCTGCCCACCTGGACAATTTTTTTTGAACAGTTAGTGAGTGATGAGTATTTTATTCTCTCTGAAGAGAGAGTGTTCACCAGTGGTAAACAGTATCTAACGGTTCTACCTCAGTTTACCAAAAATGTATCTTCCTTCAGCTTCTAGCGGGAGCAAGTCTGAGACCCCTTTCATGTGACAATCACTCCAGTATTTCAAGGCCGTTATGCTCCCCAACTCTTCTCTTCTTCAGTCTCCCCAATGTGGCTCACTCGCTGTGGCTTCGACGTCTTTCTTCACCGCCCAGCGTGGCCTGACCACTGTGGAGCTTGAAGATTATTGTTTTCCTGGTCCTTTGACTTGTCCTCTGATCACAGCCCTCAGAATGCAGTCGCTGTCAGTGGCTTCGGTACATTGGTGATTAACCCCCTCAGTCCTTTTTTTTTTTTTAAATAAAATTGCTAAGCCAGGTCCCTCGCGTCCTATCCCGAGGCAACAATTGGACATTTTTAGGCTCAGGGGAAGACAACCAAACCCTATTAAATTTCATCTTAATGGATTTGGTCATGGCTCCAGCCCTGTCAAGACCTCTGTGGATCTTTGTTCTGTCATCCACTGTGGTCACTACACTGCCCTGTTTTGTTACCTCCAAACTGGAAGGCCTCGTTCCCATCAGCTCATCCCACAGCCGGCGCCATATAGCCTGAGGGGAGAGGCCTTTCCTCAATCCTCGCCAAGTAATATATGTTGAGCAGAGGGCAGATGCTTTGAAGCATTGGGCCTGGGAGGACACAAGCAGGCCAAGGGGCCAGCATGCTCTCCTGCCACCCCTTCCATGAGCCCAGCTCAGCCAGGCCTTCCATCTTCTCATCGTACAATGTAATCATTCTGCCGTATTAAGAAGGTTTGTGCAATCAGCACCACAGTGTCAGAACATTGTATTCTTGTACTCATTGTTGACAGCTCCCCACTCTGCACCTCCTCCCGTCCACCCCAGCCATGCTCCTAGGCAGTTATCGATCCAGGTCCTGTCTCTATAGATCTACCAATCCTGCGTTTCATATGTAGAAAATCATACGAAACACAAACAGACAACAAAATGTCAACAATGACCAGACAAAACATGGAAAAACCTCCATCAAAAAGAAAGCAGAAAATATTTAAAACTGAAACAGCTTTAAAATGGGTTGAAAGGAAGATCAAATGATAAGTTATTACATTGTAACCTAACTTCATCTGCCTTAATCTCTGTTTGCAAGGCCATTCATCTCCCTGAACTATGGTCAGAGGTGATTCACGGGAGGCTTAATCCATGTGGATTTGGGGCTTCCACGGTCATCCATAGCCTTCTGCAAACCAGGAGTTCACAATTTAAGCTCTGATACCTTCCCTTCCTCCGGATTTCGTCACTTGCTATCCGTGGATCACACAGACTAGGGTGCTTCTTCCATGTGGACTTAGTTGACAAGACCTGGGCATTCTTGTTGTTAGTGCCCAAACGCCCACACGGCCTGTCTTTGTAGTGTCACAGCAGGAGAGCCACAGGGGGTGCTGTTGCAGAGAACACGCATGGCTCGGGAGGAGCCACCACGGAGGCTGGGACTCTCTGGGATGGGGGGGAGGGGGACATGGGACGACCAGTTGCCCAAAGTGTGGTGTGTCTTTTCTTCCGAAAGCTTCCTTGGGCATTTCAGTGCACACGCACACACCCACACGAGATAAGAGACTTTTGGGGAGTCAGGTGGTATTTCTCTCTCACTCTCTCATTATGGGAAAAAGCATATATATCAGAATATTCGCCATTTCCACATTTTGGACACACGCCCTCCAGTGACATCAGCTGTGTGCATCATGGTATGTGACCATCGTCCTTACGCAGAAGTGCAGTGTCCCCTGGGTCCCCCTTTGGTCCCTGCTCCCCATCGCCTTAGATCTGAATACACCTGCCTCTTCTAGGTATGAATGGGACTGGGTGACGGACAGACTTCACTCGGGGTCAGGTTTCTGAGCGCACCCCCGCGCTGCAGCGCCTGCGCCAGGTCTTGATTTCTCTGTGCATCCGTCCACCTCCCGTGGGCATGGAGGTGGTGTCCGCCTGTGGGCTGCTGCCAATGGCACTTTTAGCTGCACGAGCTTCCTTGGCTGTGGGTGTGGAGGGTCAGGTGATGGTGCCAGCACCCCCCTTGGACATGGACAGTTGAGGGGGGTTTGTGCACTCCCCCATCTCTGCCCCAGGGCACTGGAGAGAGAGCCCTGCAGCCACTCACTCAACCAATGTTCAGTGCACGCACGCTCCGTGCCCGGGTCCGGTGTGCGTCCAGAGTCTGGGCTCGCAGGGGAGAGGAACCTGAGGAAAAACTTGCCCACAAGGACCTGTGTTTCAAGTAAAACTCAACTGGGAAGTGAATAAAAGCGGCAGAGTGGATAGAGGGGGATGGCTTCCAGAGGAAGGCCTCACAGTAAGATGTTGCCTTGGCTATGATCCCCAAGGTCAGCAGTTCGAAACCACCAGCTGCCCTGTGGGAGACGGATGGGGCTTTCTACTCCGACACTCACGATGGGGGGGGGTGAGCATCCACTCGAGGGCAGTGAGTTTGTGAGGGTTTTTGTTCTGTTTTCACAGTAGGAACCCACTAGGAAATGCAAGAAGGGGGTGAGGGAGAGGTTTGGGGGTGGAGCAGAGAGGGCAGAGCCTCTGGTGGGGCGTGCCTGAGGGGAGGCTGGAAAGGAGCCAGGGGATGGGGTGGGGGTGAAGATGAAATCAGAGACTGAGCGTGGGGGTCATTGTTCACTCCTCAGTGAGACTTGCAGCCCTAACCTGGGCAAACAGAACGTAGGTGCCGTCATCTACCATCTGGGGGACATTCTGAGTTCTCTAAACGCTGTCGGTTGCCAGATCATAGACTGGCTTGTAAAGTCAACAGCATCGCCCATGTTTACTGTACCCCCGCAAAGCCTGCCGTGAGCCACTGGAGACTCAGCAGTCAACATTGACCCAAAAGCCGAGCTGAGAAACCCAGGAGGGGAGGGCTCCTGGATGTGGAAACAGCCAACAGGAGAGAGGGAGGAGGAGACGACACACCGTACAAACTGGGTCCAGCGGCGTGGAACCATTTGTATCGGATGCGTTAAAGGGAAACCCAATTTCCTTGTCATCCTTCCCCCGAGACACAATGAAATACCAGAGGAGGAAAGGTAACAGTTGCCTAGAGAGATCCTGTGACCAGTGGGTCTCCTGAAAGACAGCTGTTAGGCTGCAGGGCGTGGACGCAGAAGGGGCCAGGTGAGCACGTGCCTTCAGCTCCACTCTCCGGGGAGTGGGGCTGGTGGTGTGGGCGCTGCTGCCTTGGCTACGGGTCTGCGGAAGGGTCTCAGAGGGTCTGAGTAGAGGTCTCAGAGGGTCTGAGTGGGGGTCTCAGAGGGTCTGAGGAGGGGGTCTCAGAGGGCCTGAGGAGGGGTCTCAGAGAGTCTGAGGAGGGGTTCTCAGAGGGTCCCGGGTGAGAGTCTCAGAGGGTCCCGGGTGGGGGTCTCAGAGGGTCCAAGGAGGGGGTCTCAGAGGGCTCCTTCCAGGTGCCTCCCTGAGTGGACACCAACGTGGTTCTGAGGCAGAAATGGAAAATCTTTCCTGTGTTGTAAGTTGTAGGTTATTTTTAGAGCAGCCGGGGATGGCTCTGCAGGCTCATTTCCTGCTTCCTGCGGGCATCCCCGTGACAGGGATGGGGACAGAACCCGCAAGGCTTCCTGGGATTGTGCTCGGGTGCCTTGGGAAGGGAAAGCGGGGTCACATGTGGACCCCACCCACAGAGGTCTGCAAGGCGGTGGGGAAGAGTCCATAGGGGCTCCCTCTCACGCACCCACATGTGCTGCGCCGTGTCGGGCTGGGCTCTGCAGAGTTGGTGGGAACACTGTAAACTCTCTAGTGCTTTCTGAAGCACCCGCGCCCAGCCCCAGCATCTATGAGGGAGCCCCCTGCCTATCGGGATCCCCTGAGCACCTGCTGGGTGCAGGCCTGGCTGTGCTGATGTGGTTCCCTCTGCTGGTGAGAGCCAAGGCCCAGTGAGAGGAGAGTGTAGCCACACGGATGATTCGTCTTTGCCGGGTGTTGCATGGGTGGATCGGAGAGGTGAACCCCACAAGAGATGCCTGTGGGAATGGCCAGGTGATTTTCCCAGGAGCCCCCTGCCTCTTGGGCTCTGATCACCATGCCAGATCTGAGCCCAGATGGGGACCTTCCCCTCCTCCTTGCAGGCCTCTGTGGGTCCAGTCGACACTTGGCCCTGCGTCCACTTCCCAAAGCACACCGCCCACCCCCACGCACATGGCCCGGACTCACTGGGGCAGCCCAGACTCTGTGCTTCCTGTCCCACAGACCCCCAAAGGACTCCTGGTGGGTCGGGCCACCTGTGCACCCGCCTGGGGTGGGAGTTTTCTCTGGGAACCTGGAAAAGAAGATTCACAAGCATTTGACCCGCCGGTTGTTCCCGAGGCTCGGGGGTTCCCCATGCCATCGATTCTTTCATCCCCATTGGAGACCTTGGGCTGTGCCTGCCGGCCAAAGGCGGACGCTCCTGGGACACCTTGGGGCCTTGAGGCCATTGAAACCCTTACAGAGATAACCAGAGGCCGGCGGTTTAGAGACTGTCTGTGCCGTGTACAGAGACCTGGGTGGGCTCAGAGGGTACAGGGGGCAATGCACCGGGGCTAGAGACCACCTGTTAACCCGCTCGGTCCCCTGAGGAGGTGGAGCTAGTCTGGACAGAGTGCCCTCCGCAGGAGGACGAGGGTCTGTGGGTTCCCCCTGGATCGCCAACCTCCTTACTCCATTCTTGCACAGTGCGGGGGCCCAGGGCAGGAGCGAACTCCAGGACGGGATGCGCTTTGAGTGTGTTCCCAACATTTGTCGTCAGTCAGTTGCCTACCACTTGATTCCAAGGGGTGGCGACACCCCCCCACCCCCGCCCGACAAGTTACAGCGTGGAACTGTTCCCAGAGGGTCCTCAAGGTATGACCTTTGGGACGCAGGTCACCAAGCCTGTTTGCTGAGGCGCCTCTGGGTGGGTTTGAATCCCCCAACCCTTAGGTCCATAGCCCAGTGCTTACCTATCGGTGACCCCTAGCACCACAGTGTGATTCTCACCCAGCGGATGGCAGTCTGTTTCCGCTCTGTGAACGCTGGTCTGTGTGTGGTCCTGAGGGTTCCCTGCGGATGCCAGGGCTTCTTAAAGACTAACAGCAGCAAAGGACAGGTTTACTGAGCTGTCCCCACAACTGAGGACCAGCGCCCTCTCCAACAATGACTCCAGCCTGTGGCCCCTGGGCCACCAAGGCAGCTGGGACCCCTCCCCTGAGGTACCTGGCTTTACAGCGGAGCAGGTTGGGTTTTTATGGAGAAGGGCTTGCTGTGTTTTATTTCTTCACAGAGACCTGACACGAATCAAATGACACACGAGATGAGTCGCTGAGGGTTTTCGTCCAAGTTTTTAAAAACTCAGTGAGGGGAGAAATGCTCTTGGCTCGTGTGCTGAGCATTTGGTGGCTACGTGGCGGGCATGCCGACTCACCATGGGCGGGCAGCACATCCACAAGTGACCCTCACCGGCACATACCAGCCACTGTCCCAGAGTCTCAGGGAGGACAGGCATGTCTCGGAAACCCTTCTGAAGTCTAACATTCCCACGCCACCTCTCCTCAAAGATAAACAAGGCTGGAACCAAACCTCCTCCTTTGGGGGCACAGGAATCCAGTGTTTGGAAATGCCTCTCGGCTGTGCACTGAGACTTTAGTCATCGTTCAAGCAGGAACCTGGCAGACATTTCGCCTTTTAGCCTCCACTGGAGACAGAGCTAAGAAAATAGATCTGGGGGAGGGAGGGAGGGAGGAGGGAGGGGAGGGAGGGAAGGAGGGAAAGAGGGGAGGGAGAAAGGAAGGAAGGAAGGAAGGAAGGAAGACAGATGGATGGATGGATGCCAGGGAGAGGGACATTCATTCCTGGGTAAATGAGCACTCTCAGGCCCTGTCCTGTCAACATTTTCATAGCTGGGGAGTGCCTCTCCATCCACACCGAGGGGGACAGAGGAGGAGGGGGAGGGTAAACACTGTAGGGGGCGCGGCTTGCCCAAGGGCGAGGCCATGTTGCAGAAGACCAGCGTGCTAAGAGCAAATGCTTGGTGCCCTTCGGGGAAGTGCCCACATGTTCACCTCACGTCACTCCCCGCCTTTGCCATTCATTCCCGGTCACCTGAAGGGTAATTCCGGTGTTTTTTTTATCAGGTGTGTTTTGATGTGAGTTCCTAGGGTTTTATTATTTTGGGGTATGTGCTCTTCTTGCCCCGGGGTTGGTATCTCTGACCACACCAAAGCCAAGCCAATTGTCCTTGTCCCCTCGGTTCCAACCGGTGGTGGCCACGCACTTCAGAGCCCGACTGCACTCTGGAGGGTCTCCATGGCTGGGGTTTTCTGGAAGCAGGTCTCCAGCCCTTTCCTCCAAGGCACTTCGGACCATCACTCTCCAGTTTGTAACTGAACACTTAATCTCCAGTGCCCCTCAGGGCTTCCTCCCCCACCCCTGCCCTAGACGGTCCTGGGGTATCTGGCCCAGAGCCCAGGAGCCTGGAGCAAGGTACTTGAGCTTCCTGTGTCTCAGGGTAATGTCTGAGGCCCAGCTCCCAGCTGTGACCCTGCCATTGTGCCAGACACCCACGAGAGCCCTTCCCCAGATACAGGGGTTGGGGGTGACGTATCACACCCTCACGCCTTCCCGCACACAGTGCCCTCCCTCCTGCCCCATCTCCGCCTGGGGGACAACTTCCTGCACCCTGGCATCAGCCCCCTCCTGAGGCCATGCAGGCTTGCCCAGCACCGCTCAGCCTGGGGAGCCTGGCTGCCCGCGCCCAGCGTGAGCCCTTCAGCTCCCATTGGGCGAAGCATCTGTGCCATGTAGTCAGTGCACAAAGCATTTGTGGAATGAAGGAAAGGCTGCCACACTGTTTTCTGTAAGAGTCGAGTGTCCCCAGGGTGAAATCCTGGTCATTCCTTACCAGGATGTTGACAGGCTCTTCTCGCTGAGCAAACTTCACCCACTCCCTGCCCTCTTGGCCTGCGTCTCCCCCACCAGGAGACCTGCAGCTATCAAGGGTGAAAGAAGAGAGGCCGTAGGCAGCTGCGGTGGTAGTGGTATGGGGTGTGTGTGTGTGTGCGATGGTGTGGGTAATAGTAATGGTGGAGTGGAGGTGGTGATGGTGATGGTTGTGTGGGTAAGAGAAAGGCCAATTGGAACAACATCTGTGCACACATCTGGCCTGGCCAGCTCTCCTCAAATTTAGGGAGCCTGGGAGTGGAGGGTGGGCATGGGGGTGGTGCTCTGGGTAAGTTACAGACCACCTGCAAAATCCCCGGTTCCTTCAGAAGGTTGGCCCGTGACCCAAGAACAGAACTCCATGTCTCTTCAAATGGACCCAAACCAAGCCAGCTCTGGAGGTTCATTCCCCCACCACCCTGCTAGGGGACAGAGGTGTGTGGTGTCCAGCATCCTGGAAACGCCGTGTGCACCCTGACTCCGGATCATTGGCCTGTTCCCGAGGCTGCTGTGCGATTGGGCTCCTTCCAGCCTTTTCTTGTCTCTCCTTAAGCAGCCGTGAGTTGGAATCTCACAGGCCTTCCTTCAGGGAACCATGTGGGAGCCCCAGATTCCTGGCCTCTGCCTGCCCAGTGGGTGTGCCGGTCTCGGGTGTCCTCTGCAGAAAGGGGGCTGGAAACAAATGCCGCCGAGCTCAGGCTGTGGACCTGGCCTCCCCAGCCCACCTCTGAGAAATATCCTGGTGAAGCTGGTGAAGCAAGCCTGGCATTTCTTTCATTGTAAAAGCTTGGAACTATCAAGCCAGTTCCAATCTTGGCAGCCCGTGTGAGCAGAATAGAGCTGCGGGAGGTTTGGGAGTGTGAGTTTTACTGTCATCTTTATGGACACGGGTCACCCCGCCTGCCTTGTAGGCTTTTAAATGTATCCGGCCCTTTGGAAGGTTTCCTTTCCCTTTCTGCCTATCTAGCGATGAAGTCAACAGAGAGGCCCCTCCTTCTTCCCACTCTGCAGATCAGGAAACTGAGCCGCGACCGTGGGCTGTAGCCAGGGTGCGGGGCAGGCTGGGCACAGTCCCAGGCTGGGCAGCTAGTCTGATGGTTAAGAGTTACCACTCAGGAACCCCCACTCCCCCACGCCACAAGCTGCTGCCCCTGTCCCATTTTACAGGAGAACAAACAGGTTGGCCGTGGGCACTGAGAGCAGGGATCTTAGTGCAGCCAGAATGGGGAGCTGCCAGCCCCGGGCGTGGTCCTGAGCAGCGGGGGTGGAAGCCTTCCAGAGTGTGGTCAGTGCTGGCTGCCTTCCAGGGTGTGGTCAGTCAGCGGGATGGAGCCGAGCTAGCCCCAGCTGGGGAGAGGATGTTGTCCTCTGGGGAAGGGCTGGTGCTCACCCCTGGCCCCAGGACAGTGGAGTCGCATGCCTCCTGTCTCGTGACTCTCCCCCGCGGTCCTGGCCCAGTGCTTGAGTTACTGCACACACAGGCACAAGCAGCCCGGGGAGACCCCGCCATGGGGAGGTGGGGTGAGGGAGTGGCAGAGCGGTGCCAGCCACCACACACAGGAGCACAGCCCAGTGGGTGAGATCCTACCCCCTGGGGCCGACTACATGGAGTGGGGCCGTCCGAGCTGTGGAGGGAAGTGGGGTGGGAGGGAGTGGGGGTTGTCTCTGAAATCCCCGACACCCCCCGTCTTGAGTCAGCAGTTTCCAGCCTGCTGTGGTCAGCTTGAGAATTCTTTTTTAAGAGAGCAATTACTTTGTGGTCCGCTGTGGGTCCCAGGGCTCGGGAAGTCGGGTGAGTCAGATATTTATTTGCTTCAGCTGTGGGGCGTTTGTTGTACACGTGAACAGTTGCAGAGGCCGGAGCGGAGACCCGTGGCCGCTGTGTGTTCTCCCATCGACGCTGCGAGCCGTCGGCGTGCACACTCTTCAAGGCACCGCCTCCCAGAGCTCCTGGTTCTCTCTGCCACCCGTGTGCGCTTGGCATGCGGCAACCAAGCCACACTCCCTGCCATCGAGTCCCTGTGGGCTCACGGCAACCCCAGAGGACAGGCCGAACAGCCTCTGTGCGTTTCCCAGACTTTAACTCTTTACAGGAGCAGACAGCCTCGTCTTTCGCCCATTGAGGGACTGGTGAGCTCAAACTGCTGACCTTGCGGTGAGCAGCTCAGCGTGCAGTCCAGGGAAGGCTTTTGTTGTTGGGCCCCACTGCATCTGTTTCCTACTCACCAGGACCCCATGTGACAGAGAAGAATTGCCCCTTCCTGCCCCCCCACCCAGGTTTCCGACGTTGCCATCATAGCCAAGGCCAGGCTTGCTCCGGGGAACCCTGTGAGTTTGCACCCTTGTACCCAGAGCTCCTACACCTATGCTGGTAGGGCCGATAGTCCCACCCTGGTGGCCTGTGAGGAAGGGCACCCGGGGGCTGTTCTGTCCCTCTTCATCACGGGGTGGGCTTGACGCTGCCGGACATGTGCTCTCAGTCTCCATGTCTGGGCACATGGCCCTCTGTCTGCCCTGGGGTAAGCCCCGGCTCAGCTCAGACCCCACGCCACCTCCCTCAGGCACCCTACCCCAGAAGGTCCCAGTGAGCGGTGAACCTGGCCTGATGCAGACACCTGGGGCAAGGGCCTGTGTCTCTTCATCAGCTGGTCCCTGCTAGGGGCACTGATGAACCCAGAGCCTTCTCTCCTCACCCCAGCCTGCGGTTTGGGGGTGTCTGCCGCAGGGAGCCCCACCTTCGCCTCCCAAGCAAGCATGAAGGCTGGGACAGAGGGCTCCGTGGCAGGGGGTGGCACCGGATGCTGACCTGGCTTGTTCAGGGCTCGCCCCTTGGTCAGGGCTGTGTGGGCCTGCTCCCCCTCCCCGCCCCTCCCCTCCGGGACCTCCCACCACACTGTTGCATATAGAGAGTTGCGCATGGAGGGTTTTGCTTTTAAGAACACTCTTAAGGTCTTGTTAGTGGGGCCTCCCATCCAGTTTCCTGACGTACTACTTCAGCAGGGTCGTCCCCCCAGCCCCCAAAGCCTCCTTAACTCCATTAACAACCTGCCTTCCTGCAGGGGAAGTGCAGGCCCCCTGGGGTTGGCTCTGTGGTGAAGAGTCTCGCCTCGCCTCGGGTCAGGAAGCCCCTGGATGGGTGTGTTTGCCTGGAATTGGGGCCAGGTTTGTGATGAGACTCCCAGACACCCAGCAGGTCGCTCCCTGGAGCTTCAGACGGAGCGAGGGAGCACCTGACAGGGGACACCTGGTGTCCCTAATGCCCCAGCAGGACTGCAAGGGCCACAAAGCGCCAGCCCAGGACGGACAGCGGCTCCTGCTGCTGCTGTTCCACTCTGCCAAGCCGGCTCCAGCCAGGTGGTAGGGTCCGAGCTCTGGTGTTGCTGTGGGCTCAGCAGGGGGCCGCCAGCCTCGGGGCCAGCAGGTCAAGACCACCCGCTGTTGCGCCGGAGAAAGATGAGGCTGCCTGTCCCTGGAAAGTTGTAGTCTTGGGAACTACAGGGCCGGTCTGCTCCCAAGTCGCTGGGGGCTGGGATGGACTCGGGGCTATGGGCTAGACCAGCGGTTCTCAACCTGTGGGTCCCGTCCCCCTGGGGGGTGTCAAGTGATCCTTTCACAGGGGTTGCCCAATTCATACAGTAACAAAACTACAGTTATAAAGCAGCAATGAAAACAATTTCATGGTTGGGGGAGGTGGTTACCACACCATGAGGAACTGTATTAAAGTGTTGCGGCATGAGGAAGGTTGAGGACCACAGGGTTAGAGGGTTGGACCACCCCCTGGGGTTTTCTAGGCGACAGTCCTTACGGAGCACCAGGGGCACTTTGACCTCTAGCCCTTAAGTGGCCCGAGGATGTGTCCTTGAGTTGAGCCTTGGGGGGTGGGAGTTCCCTGGGCAGCTGAGGTGAGCATCCCGCGTGATGAAGGGGGTGCAGGGGCACCCCTCTTTCTGCTGCATGAGCCATGTCCACAAGGAGAAAGAATGTTCTCGGGGTGTTTTGATTTTCTCCCCTGTGCTCACCACCCCTCCCCCAGCCTCACGTAGGGCATTTGAACTCCCACTGCACCCTTCAGAGAGTAAGAGATGACCGATCAAGAGCGCAAAAGAAAAACAAACCCCACCCTCGCTCCATGGCGCCCATGCAGGCTCACAGCGACCCTGTAGCACAGGGCGAACTGTCCCCCGGGAGGTTCCGAGACCGGCACTCTCTTTTTTTCAGTACTCAACGACGCTGGAGTTCATTGGAGAAGCTAGCAGGTTACCAGAAGTCAGGATCAGGAAACACCAAAGGACACTCTTTCTTCTCTCTCGGCCGTGCCACCAGACACATCCCACTCTGGTCCTCACCTCAGGCCTCTGTCCTGCTTGGGCATGTGTGACGGACCTCCTTACTGGGGATCACTGTCCAAAGGACACGTGCTCTGCAAGTCAGCCTCCGGCCCCAGGGCACTCGGTTTTCCTCGTTCTGTGTCTGCAGAGGCCCCGGCGTTGTCTCGTGCTGCAGCCACCGCTTCTGCTCTGAGTAGGGAGCTCACGTGTGTTCCGCATCCACGGTCTGCGATCTGGCTGGTTGTGACCCTGCATGATGGTAACTGGACGGGAGCAGATCGCCTGTCTTTCTCCTGCAGAGCAGCTGGTCGTTTTGAACTGCTGATCTTGCGGTCCAGCATGTAAGCTGCTGTGGCACCAGGGTTCCTGTTGGATCAAGATGGGGAGGACGTTTTCACCGCTTGCTTTGTCTACACACACACACACACACACACACACACACACACACACACAGAAGGGTTTGGGTTGCATTACAGATGATCCGACCGTGAGGCTGGACACTTTTAGGAAGACTCAGAAGTGGCCTTCCGGAGGCCCGTGGCTTTGGGTCTAGCTGCCTCCAACGGTGGGCTTCCGGGAGTGTTGCTGGCTTGCTCTGTGCCCAGGTCTCCCTCTGGAGGGCCGGCTGTGTGCGCCCCAAAGATGAAGAGCATCAGCCCTCAAAAGCTCTCATTCTCGCTCCCTCTGCCTAATGCCTTCCCTGGGGATCCTTCTTTGGGTCTTCAGCATAAGGGTTCATGTGAGCTCCCCTCTCTCAGTGAGGCCTGCGGGCTGCAACTAAACCTGCGGGTCTCAGAGGTAATTGTGGAAAACAGCCATCGTTGTCTGAGGGAACTGGAACTGAACAGGGAAAGAGGGAAATGGGTCCCAGGGAACAGGGGCCCATAAAGGGGCTCTCGCGAACCAGGAGCGAGTCCTTATTTGGTGCCCGGTCCCGAGTGTCCGGGGATGGCCCCCTCTACTGCCCTGGCCCCTGGCGATAGAATCTGCGCCCCCTGGGTGCATGATTTCACCTCTGCTAGGAGCCACATTCGAGCAGTAGATGACATGAACCCTAACCATGGACGTGCAATCCTTGTGTCCCTACTGGTGTCTCTTCCGCATAGAACCGGTGGTGAAAATGACCCATGAGCTCACTCAGGAGATAAGTATCACAGGATTTTTTCCCTGTTGAATCTGCAAAAGCCCGCGGGCTTGTTGCAAAACTCCTGGCACAGAACCTGCACTCAGACCAGCCAGCCCCAGGGGACGGGCCTGTGGAAACAGCTCTCCACGATCGGACTACAGAATTGCACGATGTATGCATTGGCACCACGGAAACGGTTTTTAAGAAGGAAAACCTGACGCACCAGCCCCGGACAAACAAACAGAAGACAGCTCGAGCTTGCAGATGGAGAAGCTGAGACGCTGGGAATGTGGTCTTGCAAAGCTGGCAGTTTGGGGGCAGCAGATCTATGAAGACCGGGGATGAGCCCGCGGTGCCCTCTAGTGCCGGCCCTCAGCATTGCCCGTTTCTCCTCTGCTCTGTGCCCGCGGGAGCCGTAGGCCCTCTGTTGGCAGAAGGTTCAGAGGCCGTAGGTGAGGGGCGCATGTGTGTTCTGGAGGTGGGCAAACCCCAGTGAGCATGGTGGGCTTGGCGCTGAAGGCATCTCAGGGAAGCTTCGTAACTCATCTCTACATGGCCAGGGATTCTCAGTGTAAGGTGCGTAGGAATGGGGGTGCCCGTCCAACCTGTGGATCCCCACCCCCAGATTCCGGTGCATGTGAACCCAAAGACCAGGCCTGAGAAACGTTAGCCGCAACGAATAAAAAATGTTTCCATGGGGTCGGTTGACATTCTTGGCAACCCCATGCCTGACGTTGGCTTAAACCTGGAGAACTACACACTGCGCAGACTGGGCAGTGGGTGGGTGATGCTACCTCCTGCCTGCACCTGGGCCCTGGCACCTGGCACACTTTGCTGGGACAGGACTGCCCCCCCACCCCCATACCACCCCAACTCCTGGTGGCCTGGTTATATGGAGAAAATCACAACACAGGTCCCAGCTGTGTGAGTAAACGCTCCGCCTTCCTCTCCCCAGGAGGAGTGCCTTTGAGCCCCACCCCAAGCAGCAAACTCTGAGCCTTTCAGTTAAAGTTCAGAACCAGCCCCCCAGACCTTCCTAGGCCTGTTCTAAGGAGTTATTTGCCCCCACCTTGCCCATCATCTGTCCTCCGAGTGTTGCTGAGTCTGGTGGGCCCGGCAAGCTTTCGAGACCTGATTTGGTGCTGGCATTTGCAGCCGAGGCCCGGGGCGTCAGCCGGGCTGTGTGAGCCCGACGTCGGGCCATGATTGATGGAACACTCGGGCCCCTGAGGAATGGACGTGGGACTTTCTGGTCAGTGGAGGCCCCGCGCCCTGCCTGCTTCAGGACTGCAGCCCTGGGGGGCCATCAGCCAGGAGACCTGAGCAGGAGCTCTCTGGCCGGCCGAGCACAGAGCCCGGCATCTTGTCCGCTGCCTTCCCAGCCAGCCCCGGCTTGTTAGTGAGGCTCGTTCGTTCGTTGCTTAATTGCTAATGGAGGGTCACCACAAGGTGTACCCAGCATGCCTCTCACCCTCCCACCCCTTGTTCCCTGCAAGACTCCAGGAGAGAGCTAAAATGAGGCCATTATTATTAAATATTTCACCCGGGCACCCGCCGCCTGTCTGAGACTGGGAGCTCGCGTGTATTTGGCAATCATGAGTCTGGTGGGGTTTGCAGCCAAACAGCTAACCCCCTGCACCACCGGTTCACTGCCATCAAGTCAATTCTAACTCGTGAACCGGGGACATGTCAGACAGGCCACATGTCATCTGCACACGGAGGGGGCTGGCTGGAAACCGCTGGAAGGTAAGAATTGTAGAAGAGATGAAGCCTTGAGAGCAGGTGAAATGGATTGAAGGCGTAGGAAGCCAGTTGATTTTCATTGTGTTTGTTTTGTAAGGTGAGAAGGACCTACCTTGGTACTACCGCAAGGTGGCTTGTATTGTGTCTGGAAGCTCTGCAGAGAGTGGCTGCTCTTGGCGTCCTCTGCTCACAGAAGGGCCCAGAGACTTGGGGCCACCAGCCCAGGCCCACAACCTACAAGGAGGGGTCAGTCCGTTCTTGAAATTTGCCGTTGTTAAGTCAGGTCTGTCGGCAGCTAGTAGGCACCCAGAGGCTGTTGCTGGTAGGAGGAGCGGACTGAAGCAGACACCAGTACACACACAGAACCAGGACTCTAGGCACCGGGCGAGGTTCCCATCAGTGACTCTGCAGGAGTCTCCTCCAGCCACTGAGCAGGCAAACCAGGTGGAAGGGTGAACATGCGTGCACACACACAGAGTGGAGGGAATGCATCGCACATTGTTCGACACGCTAGCTCTGAGTGCCTTCTAGGTGCCAGGACTGCACTGGGCTCCGGGGATGGAGGGAAAACCCCCCAAAGGAAGCCAGCTGGTGGCAGCATCATGGCTAGAACCCCACCCCCACCCTTCCTGCTGGGTGACCTTGGGCCAGTCACCAGCTTCTGTGAGCATCCGGGGCTGCAGGGCGGTTTGAAGATAAGGAAGTCGTGCTGGAACACCCAGCAGCATGCATTCCCCCTTCACTCCCTGTACAAATATTGATGGAACCTTTCCAGGTGCTCTGCACAAAGCAGACCAGCCTCCTCAGCCCGCTGGGGCTGCATCAAGCTGGGAACGTGATGGTTAAGAAGAGGGTAAGTTGGGTCCCAGGAGGAGAGTGACCAATCGGTGACTGCACCAAGAACTCCCAAAGTGATAAACAAGCCCAGTCCACTGCGATTGTGTGGATACTGACTCATAGCGAACCCATGGGCCTAGAACTGCCTCTGGGAGTTCTCATCACTGTCCCCATCACACAGGCAGACTTCTTCCCGAGGAGCGGATTCAAAGCGCCAACCTTCCAGGGAGCAGCTGAGTGCGTAACCCCTGTGGTGCCAGGACCCCTCCCCAACCTGTAGAGTATGGACAGTATTGTAAGAGCTCCGACCCCGGTGCTGCAGGGGAAGCTGAAGAGCTGACTTCCAGGAGGACCAGGCAGTGGGCGGCCTGGCCCCTCGCCTGGAGGCCATGAAGCTGACTGAGCATCTGCCTGGTAGACAGTGAGGTCGGACCCTCCCAGGAGCAGGTTGGCAGCTGGAACTCACCTCGGGCACATGGAAAGAAGGAAGTTGCGGGCAATCCCCCTGAGATTTCAGCCCTGCACACCTGGGGCGCAGTCCTCTGAAACTCCAGGTCCCAAGCTGGCCACGAAGCAAGAGCAGAACCCCAAAGAAAGTCAGTGTAGGCGAGCATGTATTCTCGCCCCCCCCACAGGGGTCCCCATAAAGACCGTGTAAGAGGCATGACTCCAGAAGCAGTTATAAGTGGTTCCCTCTGGGAGCACGTGGGAGACGACTTCTCGATTCTTTTATACACTCCCTAAATTACTGAGCCCTGTTTGTGCGATTGCTCTTATCATAAGAAAGCAAAATTGGAGAGTGGGGGGGCATGCAGAGGGACAGCCAGATGAATGTCCAGTGATCGCATCGCAGCAGGTGGGCTCTCCCACCGTCTCATAGATGCCCGGTCTTTCATCACGTGCATGGATATATCATATATGTCATTGTCATATGGCTTACAGATGGCTATTTCTGGACTTTAAACTTTCTATCCCTTCAGCATGGAGTGTGTTTTGTTGCTTCAGAGGGGCCGCACACCAACCACGGTCAATGGTAAACACTCCTTACTGCTGCCGGCTAATCCTAAATCCTCCCCCGAGAGGCGTCTTTGCAGCAACAAAATATAGGAGGGACTCCCGGGAAGCTTCCAGACACCTATTCTGAGATTGGGGCAGCGAGGGCGGGGGGTGACAAGGAAGGGGCTGCTGAACACACGAGGTCTGGGGGCAGCCTCAGCCCCGAGCTTGAATCCCCCCCGCCCCCAACTTGTACTGCCTGCCCAGTGGGCGCTTGATACGTAGCTCATGTTGGTTTTTCACTTGCCCTCCCCGCACCCCCTCCCCCCCCACACACACACAGTCCGAGTAGGTTTTGCAACCCATGATGGGCTGTCCCATGTCATTGGTAGTGTTTGGGCCTCCTCCGTACGGAGCACATGAAATAATGACATGCCTGACTGTCGGCCGGTGCCTAGATTTTTGTAGGTGAACTTGTTTGCCATGCAAGACCCCAAGCCCCTTTCGGTTTTCCGTTGGCTTTCCTTGTTCTTTGTTTTCAGTCACTGAGATCACTATCGAGGTTCGAGCGGTAAGGAATCTGAAAGGGGGTTTGTTGTTGTTGTTGTTCTGGTTTTTAAAGAAATATACTTTACACATTTACCCCGCCTACCTCAAAAAATGAAAACAGTAGTATCTCCTTCAACCCTCCCGCCATAGATGTGACTCTTTCCCACCCCATCCTCCCTCCCTTCCTCCTCAACATCCTTTCTCTCCCCGCTCACTGCCCCCACCCCATCCATGGCCTCCACATCGACATCAAAGTCTTGTCTTTGGGTGTAGCAACCATATTTCTTTTTGTTGTTGTTTTTCCTTATAATAATGGTAGTGTTACATATTTATCTTTGTGAGGCGGGCTGAGTTTGATGAGCATCGTGTTCCCCAGCTTTGTCTGTGTCTTGTGGTGTGTAAGGGTGTGCTCATTGTTTCTTATTGATGCATAATTGTGTCAATCCGGGTGGACTAGAGAAACAAATCCAGAGACACTCATGTGTAAGAGAGAACTTTCTAGCTAAGAGCAATTGGACATTAAGAAAATAGCCCAGCCCAGTCCAGATCAAGTCCATAAGTCTGATATTAGCCCCTATGTCCAGTACCAGTCTAAATTTCTTCAGGCTCACACAACACATGCACTAATACTGAGTGCATGAAAACCACAGGCCAGTGGGTGGAAGGTCTTGTGGATCCAGTGGAGGTGGAAGCATCTCAGCACTGGTGCGGGTCTCCACGTTGCTCCTCCTGCTCCAGGGCTCTGGCTGCAATCAGATACTCCATGTGGTTTGTCAGCAGGAAGGCAAGCAGAGAGAGACAGAGAGTGGGTCTGGCTCCAGGGAGCTATTTATCTGTCAAGCCTCCAAATGAGGTCAAACTGCATTCTGATTGACAGGCTAGACTCCACCCCTTCCTCAAGTTGACAGGGGATGATGTAACTACCACAATACTATTGCCTAGTGTGAATGTACCAGAGCTTGTTCATCTGTTCCTCTAAAGTTGGGGTTTTGTGGTGCTTTCCATGATTTGCTATAATGGAAAACTGTACAATAAACATAGGTGTGTATGTGTCTGTTCGAGTTGTATTCCTGATTTGTTCAGGATACTTGCCCTGGATCCTAGATTGATTAAAATGCGATCGCTGTGCAATAAAGGGTTTTCTTTGCTGCGCCTGTCCCACCCTGGGCTCCAGCCTTGGCCAGGGCGTTTCTCAGCAGGGCTTGGCTCCGAGGCTGGGGGGGTGGGGAGCCCAGTGCTGGGCCCCCAGTGACTGGTGCCCCTTGTCTCGTAGGTGTGGTCGCTGCCCCAGGCCGCCATGGGCAAACAGAACAGCAAGCTGCGGCCCGAGGTGCTGCAGGACCTGCGCGAGAACACGGAGTTCACCGACCACGAGCTGCAGGAGTGGTACAAGGGCTTCCTCAAGGACTGCCCCACCGGCCACCTGACCGTGGATGAGTTCAAGAAGATCTACGCCAACTTCTTCCCCTACGGCGACGCTTCCAAGTTCGCCGAGCACGTCTTCCGCACCTTCGACACCAACGGCGACGGCACCATCGACTTCCGGGAGTTCATCATCGCGCTGAGCGTCACCTCGCGCGGCCGCCTGGAGCAGAAGCTCAAGTGGGCCTTCAGCATGTACGACCTGGACGGCAACGGCTACATCAGCCGCGGCGAGATGCTGGAGATCGTGCAGGTGCGTGCGGAGCTGGGCGGACGCGGCGCGCGCACGGGCGGGATGCTCTGCCGTGCAGGTGCATGGGGGGGGTGGGGGGTGGCTCGCGCGCACGGGTGGGATACTGGAGATCGTGCAGGTGCGTGCGGGGGGTGGGCGCGCACGGGCGGGATGCTCTACCATGCAGGTGCGGGGGGGGGGGGGTGGCTCCCGCGCACGGGTGGGATGCTGGAGATCGTGCAGGTGCGTGCGGAGCTGGGCGGACGCGGCGCGCGCACGGGCGGGATGCTCTACCGTGCAGGTGCGTGCGTGCGTGGGGGGTGGTGGCTCGCACGCACAGGTGGGATGCTGGAGATCGTACAGGTACGTGCGGGGGCGGGCTCGGGCTCGTGCACGCACAAGCGGGATGCTGCTGTGCCGTTCTGGCCACAGTCGGTCCTTCTGCAGGCTGCCAATTGCCCTCTCTAGAGTGACTTGTTTTTGTTCTGGTTTTTAATACACATAGTGACTTAGGACATATATGTCAGTATTTCTTTTCTTTTTGCTTTTTAAATCATTTTACTGATTTAAATCATTTTACTTGCAGCTTCTATAATATTCCATGCATCTGTTGTCTCAAGCATTTTTGGACACAGGTTGCCATCATCTTTTTATTTTTTAAATCATTTTATTTTTTAAATCGTCTTCTTGGAAGCCCTTACAGCTCTTATCCCAGTCCATACATCTCTATCCATTGTGTTGCACATTTGTACCTAGGTTGCCATCATTTTCTGAACACTTACTATCGGAGCCCTTTGGCATCAGCTCCTCTTTGCTCCCTCTCTCCCTCCCCTTTCCATATTTCAACCACGTCGCGTGACTGGGCTGGTCCTTGCAGCCAACAAGGCCAATGGCCATTCTGTCATTGGCGAAGTAGTCACTTACTAAACTCTCCATTCATCTGGCCAGGGCTGTGCACCCCGATCAGTACTCCTCTTCACAGCTGTGCTCTCCAAAACGCTGCCCAGACGGCTGGTCCCATGCGAAGCACACAGAACTGCTATGACTGAATGGGCCCTCTGCTGACCAGAGGTGCCTGCGGAGGCCGTGGTCAGTCCCTCTGTATTTTCCAAGGCAGCCAGGAGCTTCTCGTATTCCTGTTGTTAAGTGCTAGAAGTCCACTTGTGGTTTCTGACTACTCACAGGGGCCCCCTGGGACAGGATGGCACTGCCCCCTGGATTGCTCGGGCCTCCCCCACCCATGGAGTGGCTGGGCGGGTTGCAGGTGGCAGCTTCGGGTTAGCTGCTCCTGGGAACATGTTACTGTTACCTGTAGCCACCGCCACACCACACTCACTGCCATCCACTCCATTCTCACGCACAGTGCCCTGGGAGCCAGGGTAGCACTGCCCCCTGGAGTCCCCAATGCTGTACATCTTTACAGGAGCAAAAAGCCTGTCTTTCTCTGGAAGGGGCGCTGGTGAGGTCAAGCTGCTGACCTTGCGTTTAGCAGCCTCTGTAGCCCCTGCGCCACCAGGCCGGAGATGTTCAGGGATCCACGAAGCCCACTTTGCAGCAGAGAGGTCACCCTGAATGAGACCGCTCCTCTTTGACTTTGCTGCTGCCCGCGGTTCCAGCAGATGAGTTTGCAGACAGATCAGGCTGTTGCCCAGGATGAAGCCAAACTGTGTCTCCTTCCCAGGCTACCAAGCTGTGTGTGTGTGTGTGTGTTGGGGGGCGGGGGGTGTCAATCAAAGAACCATGGTGCCCATCAAGGGCTGGAAACTGGCTCTCCCTGACATCACCCCCAGTGCCCCTTCTCCCAGATCTCAGGGGTTCAGTCTGGAACACCTCAGAGGACACAGTCCCGACACTTAGGGAGCTTAGGGTTAAACCTGGAGACGTGTATGGAACCTGTGAACCCCCACCGCAATGGTAAAGCTAATGAAGACAGGGCCTGGGTAGTCCCAGCCTAGGAGTGGGGTGGGACAAAGAGGCAGATATAGCATAGTATGTACATGCAGAAACCTTCAGATCCCTCTCTGTGTTTTTCAGTCCTGCTTTTAAAATACAATGCCTCTCAGACTTCCTCTGTTCTTGGTCCGTTGGTTTAGAAAAGAATATTAGCCAAGCAACTTCTACAAAGTACTCGGCAAATCCCCACAGCCAACTGCCCTTCCATGACACATTACTCAGTATGCCCTCATGCCCCCCCACCCCCAAACACACATATACCCGCCCACCAGCATGGGGTGCCCAGAGCTGGGGCTGGGGCTCTGGGGCAGGGACTTCACAGAGATGCTCCGAGCTGGGGCCCGATCTGGGCAGTGCCTTCCGACCCCGCTGTGAAGGTACAGGGCCCCGCTGTTCCTGTCCTTTCCCGGAGGGTTGTGTGACCCCCCGAGTTTGGGGGGCTGCACCCTTATTTCTCGGCGGTCTGGTTATCACATAGTGAAGTGCATGTGGCTGAGCTAAGCGAGCAGGGCACAGGACCCCCTGGGGCCCCTCACCCAACACTGAGTGACAGAACCCCAGCCGATCCCAGCCCCAGACCATTCCCACGGCCGCCTCCTGTGTTCATCTGTCCTGTCCCTGAACCTGAGCATGTGCACACGCCTGGCATCTGTCTCTCACCCCTGTGAGCTGTTGCCAGTAGCAGAGGGGTCCGCCGCCAGGGAGCCCCTGGCCTCCTGTGCCCCTGCCCCTCACCCTGGCCCCCCACTCCTGCAGGCCATTTATAAGATGGTATCCTCGGTGATGAAGATGCCGGAGGATGAATCCACTCCGGAGAAACGGACAGACAAGATCTTCCGACAGATGGACACAAACAATGATGGTAGGAGCTGCGAGTGACCTATAGAAGGGACAGGGCGGGACAAGACCTGTCGGGGATATATCTCTCCCCTCCCCAGCTGTCCACCCAGCCCCCAACCAACCCCTCCCTTCCTCTGCCAGCCTGACCTCGCTGTCCTGGGGAAGACCCTGGATTGGGAAACAGGGCATGTTTGGTCCTGAGTCCTGCCTCGTGGCTCTGTGGCCCTGGGCATATGACTGGCCTGCACAGGTGTCCTCGTGGTTAAAATAGGGACAGTGGCTTGGGGGCATGAGGAACTGCTGACCTTCCCCAGGATGCTGCAGAGCCGACATCAAATCACCCAGGAGGTGACGTCCTGGGGGCTGGCTGTTTCTTCTTGGTCATTCAGGGTCACATCTGAGATGCAGGTGCACTCACTCCTCCACCCCACCCCCACCCCCAGTGACCCGGGGTATCCAGGGGAGCACTGTGCATTCCTGCCGCTGCCCACAGCAGCTGTGCCCAGGACCTGGGGCCTGCCTGCAGCATCCACGGTGGGCCCCAGGAGTAACCGGGACCTACACCCCAGTGCATTGCTCTGCAGGGGCTGTGAGGTTCTGGCAGGACCGGGGGTGGGGTGAGGTGGGGGAGGGGGAGGGGGTTAGGGAAGCGCTCTGAAACTGAGGACCTCATCCTTCTAGGGAGCTGCCATTCTGGGGCTGGACCTGCTACAGCACTGAGGCCTTAAGACCCCTTTATTATCTCCTGATGCAAATGGAACACCATCAGTGATAAAAGGAGGGGTAGAGGAGGGGCCAATGGCAGAGGGGAGGAAGCCAGAAGAGCCCTTAGCTTGGCCGCTCACCTTTGCTGCCCACCCTGTGCCCTGGCTTGGTTTGGGGGTGCGCAGGTAGGATGCAGTCAGAGAGAGGGGCTCCGCTTGAGCGGCAGCCCCAGGCCCCACTAGTCCAGACGGGCTCTGCGTCCATACCTACCCAGGTCACTGTAGCCTCCTCAGCCCAAGCCCATGGAGGAGGTGTAGGGGCGAAGACGTGTCCCTGAGGGTCTCATAGGTGGCGAGTGGAGCAATTTTAAAGGGTTTGCAATCCCGGTCCTCGGCTACAGCATGCCTCCGGACTGCATCCATCCTCTTAGTGACCTGTAGCCACACACACACAAATCCCACTGTTTCTCGGAGAGTCGGACACAGCCGGGCTTGCAGGAGGCCCAAGGCAGAGGACAAGCTGGGTGGTTGGGTGGGCGGTGTCCCGGACAGGAAGGTTGGGCCTCTCCTCCTTGCAGGTTTAAAAGGTAGGGAGAGCACTGCGTCATTCTGACATCTCCGGCCTCTGTCCCTGCAGGCAAACTGTCCCTGGAAGAGTTCATTAAAGGTGCCAAGAGCGACCCCTCCATCGTCCGGCTGCTACAGTGTGACCCCAGCAGCGCAAGCCAGTTCTAAGGGCACAGAAGCCCCTGGGCCTGTCTTGCCGTCTCAGCTTTGCTTGTGAGCGTGGATGTCTCCTCAGCCGTTCCTGCCTCTCCCGGGCCCGCGCCAGGCCACACACCCCGGCCCAGCCGCCTGTGTCCCCCTGCTCCGCCCGACCAGCTCGGCATGCCCCCTGCCCACCCCCCTCGGCCTGTTCCTTTCTGGGGTGACACACGGGGCATGTTGACACACAGGGCTGTCCCCAGCTCTGGGGCCACCCCGTACCACTGGGAGTCCCCGACCCTGAGGATGCCAGGTGGGCTTCCTCAGACAGCCTTGAGGCCGGCCCATCATTTCGTCACCCTGGGCGACCCTGCTGGGAGGTGGGAGCAGAAGCGAGGAGAGTGGACCAAGCTGAGCATGGCTCCTTCCTGAGCATGGCTCCGCCTGTCTGTCTGTCTGCCCTCTCCAACCCACACTGATTGCACTTACGTAAACGGTGGTATCCCTGCTTCCCCATGTGTAAGTTACACGTGTGGTGAGCTCCGTGTCCCCGTCAATCCCGTATTTAACGCCCATCTGACTGCCTTCCAGGCAAGCCCCCCATGGGGTCTGCCCGTGATGCCCCCGATCCTGGTGTCCTGTGGTGTTTGCTCCGGAGACCGTGCATGTGTGCCCGGAGCCCCCCGCCCCCAGCCATCTGCCCTGTGAGTGCGCGGGTGCACGGAAGGTCTGTTCTCCCTGTCCATCCGTCTGGTATTTCCTGGGTTAAAATGACCAAATAAACGGAGTTTATCTGGATCGTGTGCCTGTCTGTCAAAGTGACTGTTCTCGGGATTGTTGAGGGCGGGGCTGGGGGGTGGAATCGCCTGGCCGAAGCTGCTGTCTGCAAACTCGTTCCCTCGTGGGCCCCTCTGGCCCTCTATGAAGGTCTATAAACCTGCAGCCTGTTTGGCCGTATCTGCTTCACACCAAGAAACGGTCCTGGACTGAAAAGGTGGCCGTTCTTAGTGGATCTGTGGGTCGGGTCACATTTTCTGCACGCCCGCCCCACCTCACGCACACACTCAGGTAGTCCTGCACGCCCACTGCCGGGTAGGCACTAGCCACGGAGAGGCGTGTGGGTCAGCAGAAGCTGGGGGCTGGAGGCTGGACATCCCTGTCCCTCATCCCACCTGCCCTGTGGCAGGCAGGGCTCTTCCCTTCCAGCAGCGGGAAGCCCGGGCACAAGCCCAGCTCCCACCACCGTCAGGGGCTCCTCGGCTAACCTCAAGTTGGACAGCGGCACCGGGGGCCCTAGTTCTTGGCACCATGCTCACCGCCCCACCGCCCAGCCTTGGAGTTTTGGCCCCCACACTGGTTTCCCGGGAGCGCAGCATGGCCGATGGTCCTCACCCTTCCACTGGGACGGACATTTCCAGAAAGTCCCATCCTCCTCCAGCTGCACAGCTCACTGTGAGGAAGCTGCGAGTCTGAGCTGAAGGAGGACGGGTTTACCGAGGGCCAGCTGGGGCACGGCCAGACCAGGCAGAGCCAGGCACGGCCTGGGGCCAGCGTCCAGAGCAGCCACGGGGCAGGGCAGGGTCTCTAGGGCAGGGAGGAAGGAGGCAGCCAGCCCCAGGGGCGCAAGGTGGCTCTCCCACAGGAAGCCAGCTGGGATGGCCTACATCAGCTCTGGCCCTTCGCAACCATTTCTGACCTGCACTGGGGACATGCTGCCCAGGCAAGAAAAGGGGGTCGTTTCTGAGAATATGTCCAGGCCGCTGTCCTCCCCCACAAGTACACTTTGCCAGCCCTGCCACGGCTCACCCCCATATCCACACAGACACACCCAAGGTTCTCACGGTGCCCTCACTGCCCACCTCCCCCCACTCCTCCAGGAGCAAGTTACACCCAGCAAGTGCCACCTCGACCCCCTTGGCAGGGCAATGAGGCCTCAGAGGAAGTGGCCCCACAAAGCCAGGGCTGCAGACCTCGTGTTCAGCTCCCCTCCATCAAAGCCCAGCCCACCTCAAGACTTGCTTTGGGGCTCCGGGAGTCCAGAGTCAGAACCAGCCAGGTCCTGGGACCCTTGCACAATGCCCCTGAGCTGTGATTGCATGAGATAGAGATTGTGTGTGTGTGTGTGTGTGAAGGAGTGTGAGTATGTGAGAGTATGTATGTATGTTTGTTTATGTATGTGTATGCGGGTGTGTGTGAGAGTATGTGTGTGTGATGTGTGTGTGTGTAAGGGATTATGAGTATGTATGAAAGTGAGGGTGTGTGTGTGTGTGTGTGTGTGTGAGAGAGAGAGAGAGAGAGGGTGTGTGAGTGTGTGTGGTAGGGTGGGGGGTGGACTAAGAGCCCTGTGGAGCCCTGGGGCCCCCCAGTGGAGTGAGGGTCTGTTTCAGGGTATGCCGTGTCTGCGGGAGAGCTGCTGCCTGAGGAGGCAGATCTGAGTGGATGGCATCCTGGGGTGGCGGGGGTGGGGT
>NW_022103906.1:97151575-97157872 GCF_000313985.2 Echinops telfairi | reverse complement strand
GGTGGTGGTGGTGGTGGTGGTGTGTGTGTGTGTATGTCTAAGATCACACCTTCCCCCTGCTCTCTTCGTAGGCCCAGCTCTGTCTCCTGCTGCCCCCTCCTGCTTCTGTCCCCATCTGGGATGCACCATCCCCAGTGGGCTCGCCTCCCAGCCCCTCCTTGAGGTTCACACCCCCTCATCACAACTCACTAGGTCTTCCCTACAACTCTTCCGCATACAGCCCCCCCACCTCCCTGACTCACATTAACGGTAGAGCCGGACGTGAAGGGACTGAATGAAGTTGTCAGCAAGCTGCCCGCTCCCCACACGCCATCCCTCCTAAGCAGACTACAAACTGCCCGTGAGAGCCCTGCACAAAAAAAGCCATGAAGACCAGCTGTGGGTCCCAGCATGGCCAGTATCAGCTGCAGGACCCTGGACCAGACCGTCCCAAAGTCATGAGCCTGCCCACCTCGTGGTTTTGCAAAGCTGTGCACGGGCTGTTCTACCATCACGTAGGGTCACTGCAGTGCATTTGTCTTCAACTCGGAGACAGAGCCCCGGGGTGGTCCAAACCGTTAGGCCCTTGGCTATTTATTAACTCAAAGTTGGCTGGTTGGAATCTGCCCAGAGGCCCCTGCTAAGAAAAGCACTCCTCAGGGGGTTGGTGGCACCCTGAGAGATAGCATCCCTGGCCCATCCAGTAAGCAAGCGCTGCACAGCTGGAGCAGGAGGCAGACAGTGACCAGGGCCACTGGTGCAGTGAGGAGGAGCCCAGCTGGGCAGTGGACAGGGGCAGCCAGGAGGCCACGGCTGAGGACAAACAGGACAGCCATTCCTGGACAGCCAGGCACGAGGACCAGCAGAGACAAAGGCTAGGAGACAGAAGTAACACGCCGTGGCAGACCCCCAGTGACACCGGTCCTGGGCTGATGTGGGTGCAGGGGGTGGGGGGCGGTGAGGGCTGGGCTTCAGTCTGGGGAGCAGTGGAGAG
Organism: Echinops telfairi; assembly: GCF_000313985.2. NCBI lineage: Eukaryota > Metazoa > Chordata > Mammalia > Afrosoricida > Tenrecidae > Echinops > Echinops telfairi. The sequence continues at coordinate 97,156,899 of NW_022103906.1, read as the reverse complement.
ATTCAGGGGTCGGGACAAAGCTGCCAGGAGAGCCTTCCTCTAAGCTCTGACAGCCCCGGCAGCATAAGAGCTCAGAGTCTGTGCACTGGGTTTGCGGATGGGAGAAAGACGAGGCTCTCAGCTCCTAGGGGGAGTTGCAGCCTCGGACACCCACGGGGCCAGTTCTACTGGGCTCTGTAGAGGTGGGGCTTGGGGTGGTTTACAGTGGGAGCCCTAACCCCAGTTCTAGCCTCCAAGTCCATTCAGCCCCCAGAGATTTCCTGCCCCTTGGCTGGCGGTGTAGCAAACAGTGTGGTTGAAAGCTAACGCTGTCACTCCGAAGGCGGTCCAGGGAGGAGCAATCTCGCCCTCAGGGACTTGCTTGGTGTGCCCTTGATGGAACTTGGGGTTCCAGGGGTGGGTCTTCCGGCCGACCCACTGTGGTCCAAAGGCACAGACTCCCAGCTTCCAGCAGTGTGCGTAGCCCAGTCGTGCCGGGTCCCTCTCCTGCTTCAGCAGTGCCACATTTGCCTATGCTGGCTGATGGCTCTGCCCCCCACTTCAACTTTGTGACAGTTCCATGGTGGCCCGTGTCCTGTGTCAGTCACCACCTACCGATGAGTCCCCATGTGGCGCCAGCATGGGCTCACGCAGATGGTCTCCCGCCCCCCTCCCAATGAGTCCTCTCTGTCTTGTGTTGCTCTGTGTAAGACCGTAAATAAAATGCATTTGAATCTGGGGTCTCTTCCCCCGACCCCCGACAGCATGGCTGACCAAAGAACCATCTCCAAGCCAAGCTGGGAGTAGAAAGAGGAGGGTGAAGATCCTGCCCCCACTAACCCTGCGGCCCATCCACCGTCTGTGACCATCGAGGCAGGGCACACAGTAGGGCTGTCCCTGTTTGCTGACCGGCTGACTAACCTGACCACTTGGCTGTGTCCCTGGGGAACCAAACCTAAACAATTCGCTGCCTTGCAGTCAATCCTGACTCACAGTGACCCTCGCAGTAGGTCTGAAGGGGACGGTCCCCTGGGGCTCCCAAGGCTGTCATCTCTATGGAAGCAGACTGCATCATCTGCCTACTCATCCATGTCTACCTCTTCACTGGCCGCCCCCATGAGCCCTTTAAGGCAGGGCTGGGTTTCTTAGGCTGCAAATCCTCACAGAAGCAGACAGCTCTATCTTTTTCCTGGGGGGGTGACTGGTGAGCTTGAAGGACCCACCTTGCTGTTCGTAGCCAGGCTTGTAACACTCGACTGCACTGAGGCTCCTCCTGAGAGCACCCCCACCCAGCCTCACCCTGGCACCCACGCCCAGGCACTTAACCACAAGATGCTGCTGACCTCTAGTGGCTGCAGCTGGCCTGGCGTCTGGAGGTGCAGATCGAAAGCCTTCTGGTCAGCCTGGCTCCTGAACTTTTTTTTGGCCATCCTTCTAGAAGCTTTCTGCCCCGTCTTGTTGGACAGATGAGGACCCACAGAACCAGCAAGGCACATGAGCTGCTGTGGGCCACACAGCTCGATCGAACATTGTGCGAGGCAGGAGGCATCAAGAGAAGATGGAACGAAAACACAGAGTGACCACACCAAAAAGGACCGGTCAGCATCCCCCCATTTCAGAGGCAACATGTGAGCCAGAGCCAACAGGGCTGCAGAAGAAGTTCAAGCTGCACTGACAGCGCCAACCACAGAGAAAGTGATGCATGTGCATTGTGGGGCTGGAAAGAAATGTTGGAAGAACCCTCGACGGCTAAAAGAACAAACCTACCTGTCTTGGGAAACGGCACAGCCTGAGTGCTCCGCAGAGACAAGGATGGCGAGACTTCGCCTCAGGTACTTTGAACATGATGTCAGGAGAAGGAGACCATGTTTGGTAAAGTAGGGGTGGCCGGTGGGCTTCGAAACATGAAGGCCCTCAAGGACACTGATCGGCATGGTGGCTGCAACAGTGGGCTCACACGTAGGAACAATGGTGAAGGTGGTGCAGGACCAGGCAGGGCTCCGTCTGTTGCATGGGGTCGCTGAGAGTTGGAATCGACCTGGTGGCCCCTGAGAACACCATAGTCAGTTCATGGGTCCCAGAGAGCTAAAGTCAAGTTCCTGGGTCCTGCTTCACCTGCCGGGCACTCGATGATGGAGCGGACAGGGCGACCTCTGAAATTTGAATTTCAGTTCAGCAGCGATTTTCAGTATTACAAGTATGCACAGTGCGCTATCTTATTGTTGTTTCTTTATGTTTTAAATCCGGCAACTGCTTCTCAAGGCCTTGGAATCGGAGTCTGGGCACCCCTCAAGGCCAGTTAGCAGCTGGAGGGGACCAGGTCCCCTCAAAGGCCACCACCAGGCCTGGGGCACCAGGGCCTAAAGATGCAGCACCCTCTCACCCCAAAAGGCAGTCAGCCTGTTCCCCTTCCACTGAGCCTCTTCCTAGTCAATGAGCCCCCTGGTGGCCAGGGCCGCACTTGCACGTACTCCTCAAGCTGGTCAGCCCGGGAAGGTTAGCAGGGCTAGGATTCTCCCCCCACCCAGTGTCCCTGGGGCCAGAGGCAGAGCGAGCGCATGAAGTTATGAGCCTGCCCCAATCTAGAATCAGCCATGGGGGTGGATAGAGTCCTGCAGCTCCTTAAAAGAACACATCTCCGTGTTCTCAGTGGACTGCGGGCTGGGCCTCACTGGCCCCCTTCCCAAGAGCCACGGCACTGCTAGGCACTCATTCCCATAAGGGCTTCCTGCTGTCAGGCGCTGTTGGTTCCTGCCCCTGGCTGTCCTGTGCACACCAGAATGCCACACAGTCCTCACAATGGCTCCAGTGTTTGCGCCTACTGCGGCAGCCACTGAGTCCTTCCGTCTCCCTTGTGTTTGGCTAGGTCCAGCCAGCTCCAGGCTGAAGGCCCTGGCAGAAATGCAGCACTGCGTGGCAACCTCTGCTGAGTGTTCTGGTCCACCTGCCCGCTGCCACCCTGGGGAGGGGCTGGGACGGGGAAGGAGTGGGACCAGGAGCCACGAGATCATCACAATCAACCCCAGAAACCAGACTCGCTGTCATGGACACGATGCCCACGCACAGTGACCCTGCTGGACAGGGCAGAACTACCCCTGCGAGTTTCTGGGACCACAACTGTTTACTGCAGTCGAAGGCATACCTTACCTTTCTTCCCGGGAGAGGCTAGTCGTTTCAAACTGCTGACCTGGCAGGTGGCCTCCCAACATGTCACCACTACACTGCCAAGGCTCCTACGAGACAGGCAGTGCTGGAGAAAGACCATAAAACAACACCCCTACCCCACTGCTGCCCCCACAGCCCTTGGTTAGACAGCAAGGCATGACTCGCCTTACTGTTCTAGGGAAAGAGAACGCAGATCCAGAGCGTTTTATACAGATCCATTATGAAGTGTGAAACAAGACACGTGTGAGGCCGGCGGTGTTTCTCTGTTAGTACTTGGTCATGGTTGACTAAAGAAACAAAATGGGAGATACTCATCTGTGTATAAAAGAGAACTTTAGATCAAAGAGTAATTCTATATTAAGAAAACATCCCAGCCCAGTCCAGATCTAGTCCATAAGTCCGATCTTAGCCCATATGGCCAATGCCTATCTATAATTCCTCTTCAGACTCATGCAACACATGCAATGATGCCGAATGCAGGAAGATCATAGGCCAGTGGGTGGAAAGTCTTGTGGATCCGGTGGTGGTGGAAGCGTCTCAGCACTGGTCTGGGTCTCCACGTGGCTCCTCCAGATCCAGGACTCTAGCTCCATCAACATAGCTCCAGGTGGCTTGTCGACCAGAATGTCTCACAGGGAGAGAGCGTTTATCTGGCCTCCAGTGAGCTATTTATCTCTGTGGGGCCTCCAAATGAGGTCATCAAGCTGTGACCTGATTGACAGGCTAGCCTCCACCCCTTCACTCTTAATAGTCTCAAGTTGGCACTAACTAGCAACTAACTAGGAACTACCACACTGTTGTATATCAGGTCGCTGTGAGTCAGAACCGATCCAATGGCCTCTAAAAGCAATGGCAAACATGAACTGTCAGCAGGAGACTCCATGGGAGCCAAGAGTGCAAAGCCACCCGGCACTTCACTGGAGTGTGGAGGATGAAGGAACTTGTCACAAAACCGTGATAGGTGGCAGAACAGTTCATCACACCTGCAGGCCAGCTGTGAATCAAGACGGGTCCCTGATTGGTAGGGGGGGGGGCACATCTACGCTTGCAGGTGAGCCACGCTGCCCAACTCGGTTCCGGGTCCTTTAACCAAGGTATCACAATATGACTCGTGACTATGCCACCCAAGTGGCAGCAAATTCCCATCCAGGTCACACCCAGACAAGTTCCTGAGGGGGAGGCTGCCCCTCCACGGGCTGGGGGTGGGGGGTGAGAGTCTGCCACTTTGGAACACAATCTCTGCCCACGGGCAGCGACTCTCCCTCATCAATCAGTCAAGGATCAGACACATCAATGGAGGCTGGGGTTCTGTAAAGACTCGAAAGAGACTGGGGACATTCAACTAGGTTGCTGTCAGGCGCCTTCAAGTCATTGCCAACTCAAGGTCCCTATGAGCAAGGGGACACCATACTGTCCAGTCCTGCACCATTCTCACGTTCACTGTTGCTGCCTTTAAGGCAAGAAGAGTTCTTTATTTTTTAACAGTTGTATTGGCACTCCATCCACATCTCGTACAATTCAGTAGTTCAACTATATCGAGAAGAGTTGTACAATCTTTGCCACAATCCACATCGGAGCCTTTTCTTATCCCCGCCCTTGTTTCTCATTCTCACGTTTATTGTTACATGGGAGCCCACTCTTGCAGCCACGGGGTCCATCTCTCTTGTGGAGGGTCTTGTTCTTCGTCGCTGCCCCTCTACTTCACCAATCATGATGTCCCTTTCCAGAGACTGGTCTCTTCTGACAACATGTCCAAAGAATTTCGGACCAAGTATCACCATCCTCACTTCAAAGGAGCATACTGGCCATCCTACTTCTAAGACAGGCTTGTTTTTTTAATATTCTTCACCGCCAGCACCGTACTGCACATGCATCCAGTCCTCTCAGTCTTCCTTATTCATCGTCCACCTTTCACACGCCTAGAAGGTCATTGGGACTACCACGGCCCGGCTCACCTTGGTCCTTTAAGTGACGTTCTTGCTCTTCAACGCTTTAAAGAGCGTTGTGCAGCACACTGAGCCAATGCAGCGTGTCATAACTCTTATCACAACCCATACATACATCAATTGTGTAATGCACATTTGGACATTCACTGCCCTCATCATTCTCAAAACATTTGCTCTCCACCTAAGCCCCTGGCATCAGCTCCTCATTTTTGCCCTCCCTCCCTGCTCCCCCCT
>NW_022103906.1:97144056-97150704 GCF_000313985.2 Echinops telfairi | reverse complement strand
CATAGATCTATTTCCCCATCCTCATATATAAATATATTTGCATATGTACATGCCTTTATTTAGACCTCTATAAATGCCCTTTGCTTCCTAGCTCTTTCCTCTATTTCCTTTGACTTTCCTCGTCCTACCATCATGCTCAGTCTTCATTTGAGTTTCAGTAATTCCTCTTGGTTACATTACCCTTGGTCACACCCTACCAGGCCTCCTACACCCTCCTCACCACTGATTGGATCGCTTGTTGTTCCCTTGTCCCTGGGTTTGTTAACACCACTTCCTTCCCCCCCACCTCCCCCATCTCCCATGGCCCCCCAGAACTGTCAGTCCTGTTGTTTTCTCCTCCAGATTGTTCATCCAGCCTATCTTATTTAGACAGACCTGTGGAGATAACATGCACAAAAGCAAGACAGAGCAAAGCCAAGCAACAATATACAACAAACTAATGACAAAACTAAACACAAGAAGGAAGAAAAGCTTGTAGTTAGTTCAAGGACTGTTTGTTGGCCTTTAGGAGTGTTTTCCAGTCCAATCTGTTGGGGCACCATGCCCTGGCCCCAGAGTCCACCTTTGGCATTCCCTGGCAATTTGGTTCTCTAGCCAACCCGGACTAAAACATCTAGAATCCCCACTCCTCTCAAGGCTGTCCGTAGTTCGTTATGCTCTGTACAGCTGAATGCTTTGGCATAGTCAATAAAACGCAAGTAAACATCGTTCTGGTGTTTCCTGCTTTCAATGGTAGTTCTAATGGTGTCCACTTGGCCTTTCCTACCATGATAGCCCTTATTCCACATTTCAGGGATCCACTATGGGGATTCTGCCAGTTACTAAGTATGTCTACTCCAATGATGCATTCTGGAACAGGGGAAATAACCACAGGATGGGTCCGGGGGCCCACTGGACCCACAGTGAGGCGTACCTGAGCTAAAACTCCCTTGATAACTTGACCTCCATAAGCCCTCACTCTTGACTGGTGGGTCTTAGAAACACTTTGGGTCTCCTGGAACTAGTGTCAGTTCCGAGCCAGTGTCCAGTAATCCCCAAAAAGTTTGATTATTTCCTTTCCCCCAATGAATAGTTACTCTTGTGAAAGGCCGCAGGTCCCTTTGAGGAAGGCTAGAAGACTAACAGTATAGACCTTTGCTGATGTAGCAGGGCCCTCTTCAAAGGGACCTGGCCTCTCCCTCATTCAAGGGGTTGTGGGTCTGTAAACTGGCTCAGGTCTGGGAAGTGATTGAGCTGTCGTGACTCACTAGTCTGCTATTCACCTGATCTACCATTCTTCCACCTGTATAGATCACATAAACATTTAGTAGGTTTCCCATCTATTTCATTCCTAGGGACACCGTGGCTAAGTAGCCAATGCCATAATTCCACACAAGACAGGTTGCTTTGATTACTACGGAAACCTCTATTATAACCACACCCACCCTGTCTCTGCTGATTCAGTGCTGACACCTGCCCTCTACCATCACAGGGACCAATCAGCCCCATTGTGGGCAGATGTTAGAGTTCGCTTAGTGCAGTGCCCACTGTTAATCCTGGTGCACATAAAATTGCAATTACAGGAGTCTTAAGAGATGCTGGGGCCCACTCCACAAACTTGTTCCTTATGGTTGTGGTAAAGGGCATGTCCTCAGGACACCCCCTTTTTGAGTTTATGGGAATATCATGATAGATCCATTCCAACATATTAATTTCTGTAAGCTTTTGGATGCCTTCCTCTACAATGTACCAAGGTAGGTCAGGTACTTCAAGTTGGCCTAATCTAGGCCATCTGGCAGTCCATGCTTCATTGAACCAACCAAATGAAGAATTCGATCCTCTCTTAGCCTCTCTCGCAGAGACATTGAAAGAAGAGTCTGTGCTTAGGGGTCCCATATCCAGAAACTCAGACCGGTCTAATATTACATTTCATGCACCAGTATCCCAGACCCTTAGTAACCATTCCCAGGGATATTCCCCAGGCCTCTGCTTGTATGTATTTGAAAACTCGAGCAGATCTTTATGAGTATAGCGTGCTTCTTCTTGGGTAATCATCTCAACCCCACCTTTAGGAGCTTTCTGAGACTTAATTTTAGTGACAGGTCTAGCGGAAATAATGGGTGATGAGGGTGTTTCTTGGGTGCTCTCAGCAATATCTTGTAAGGCATCTCCCTCAGGCAATGCTACCGATGCAGCCCCACCTGGCATATCAACTTGCATAGTTTGGCTAATCTGCTCAGGTGTGGATTGTGAATTAATACTTTCAGCTGGGAGGGGTGGATCTACTGACTGGGGCGGGTCAATTGTTTCTAAGGGCTCAATATCCTCCTCTTCTGGATCATCAGCCCATACGTTCCCATCCCATGTTTCAGGGTCCCAACTTTTCCCAATCAATGCTCTCACTTTGGCTTCAGACACTGCTCTAGATCTGCAATTCAGCTACTCGAATAATGAGACTCTGGACCTGATTCTCAGCAATGTCAGCTCTTTTACTAGCGGAGAGAAGGCTCTCCTTTGTAGCCCAGATGGAAGTTTTCAAATCTGTGAGTCTGCACCTGAGGTGCGCTTTTGAGGCTCTGAGACCATCCCTCTCCTCAATCACACTTTCCATTGTAAGAAGGACCAGCCAACCAGCTTCCCTATACTTGTCATCCCTACAAAACTCCTGGAAAATATCAAACATACGATCATTCAGAGTCTCTCCTTTAACCAGCACCTCATCTATCGGTGGTGCTACTTTACGTATTATCTTTGCTATCTCACACCATGGATTAGTAGGAGTAGCAGACTCATCCGTGCTTTGGGTTGTTGAAGTAGCATTACTAATGTTAAGACTAATCAGGCTGGAGAGCCGATTTAAGAAGCCCATATTTGTGGTTTTATTTCTCTAGAAGCACTCCTAGTACCAAAACATGTTAGACAGGGTTCTCTAGAGAGACAAAACCAGATTGCTAATAGTTTTATACATACACACACACAGATATATAACACAAGAAATAAACAGTTAAATTATAAAGCAATATAAATGGCTCAGTGCAACTCACTCCTATGAGACAGTTGTGAGACACTGTAGACCTTTAAGTCTTGAGGGCTGCCAGGTAGTCCTCTGTAGAGAGATTCAGGCTATCCGGGCACAGGCAGCAAACAGCAAGGCAGATCACCAACAGTCAGGCCCCAGCTCAAGAGATGTAAATTCCAATTGTGTGGCAAAACAGGTCTTGAATAAGGTGACCAGATATCCCGCTTTTGGTGGGACAGTCCAGATTTTTAACAATTTGTCCCGCAGTGTTTTTGAGAAGTCCCGATTTTTGGAAAGAATGCATGACAAACTAGGGCATACGGTTTTCGGCTGCCATGTGGCTATTTGCCAGGATATGAGTTTTATCAATGGTGTCCCGCTTTACCAATGTTAAAATCTGGTCACCTTAGTCTTGAAGCAGCCTCAAATTACAGCAACACAGTCCACAGGCTAGGTGTCCCACTGGTAGTGTAGCTTGCAAATCCAGAACAAGCAAGGCAGCCGCACGCTGGTCCGATGATCAACGAGCGAGAGACAAGAAAGGCGAGGCTTGCCGAGCCATTTATCTCTCCGCCCTTCAATTAATCCCACATGTGTTTATCGGCCAGGCTGGCACAATAAACGAATTACCTCAAGCACATTTCTTCCTTCTTGTATACTCATTATTCGTGTCATTATTTAACTGCGGCAAAAATAGACACAACAAAACATTCTCCAATCCAGCACCTTCTGCCTGTACGTTTAAGTGGTGTTGATTTTACCCTTTTGTGCAGCCATTAGCAAATTCGCGCTTGAGAGTCAGGTGAAATATGCAAGAGGTCATCTTTTGGTTGTGGTGGACTTGTTTTGATTTCCTTCAGCTTCAAGCTGCACTTACACAGGTGCGAAGAATGGTCTGAGCCAGTGGCCTCTGGCCCGCCTCTGTGCAGACTGGTCTGAGAGGGACTGCCCCAGCCCGCGCTAACCTGACAGGGCCGGCCAGCCCCCTCTAGGAGGACAAGCCCCTGCCCCAGTGCTCCATGGGCAGGAATGCTCCCATCCACTCAATGCTGTTCCGAGCTCCTGATTTCGGCCTCCGCTAGCCTCCTCGTAAGTGGGTTTGGGCAGCTCTGACTCTGCCGGACTCTGGCTGCAGCTTCAGGACGAGGCCTGGCCAACCCCACCCATGTTCCACTGAGGCAGCCCACCTGCTCCAAAACTCTCTCTAGCTATTTAAAAGCAAGCCCATGGGCTAAACAGGAAAAACACTGAGCACTAGAGATGTCTGACCTGGCTTTGGCTTACCTCTCTTTATCTGGGAAAATTAGTTTATTGTTAAAAAAAAAAATCAACAGCACAAACACATGTAAAATATATAAACAATGTAAAGCCTGTCTCCCACGCTTGTCCCCCAGGCTTCCGATCCCTGTGTCTGGAAGCAACGACTGAGACCAGTTTCCCAGGTGCCTGTCCAGAAGCGTACTGTGCTTAGAGAAATGGTTTGTGCACAAGTGTACGTATTTGTGTATACACACACACACACACACACACTCGTGCAGCAGAGTCTGGAATGTGTTTTTCTTTTCCCACGTAGCAGCACATGACGACTCAGTGTTCCTCGCCAGCTCTATCTGGAAGCTTGGAGACGATTCCTATGCACACATTGTTTTCCTCTGTCGTCCAAACAGCCCCTGTGCCCATTGCTCCACCATCACCTTCTTGGTGGGCTGTTGGCAGTTTCTGGCCTGTTCTGTGACAGTCACTGTGTGGCTGTCACCTAATCGAGTGTCAATTGAAGGATTAAGAGTGTAGGGGTGGAGTCTAGGCTGTCAATCTGGAGATAGCCAATGAGGCTTCTGCGGGCATGGCCTTCTCCTGAGAATTCTGGGAAATCTGGTACTTCCTCCTTAGAGGCCGAAGACACCAGTATCTCTCTGTTCACTCCCTGGAAGACATTTGCAGAAGACAAGCCACATGGACGCAACCAGACCTCAGAAGCCAGAGAAGCCACAGAGAGACCCTTGCCAGCACTGAGATGTTTCTAATGACACTGGATCCAGACTTTCTACCCACTGGCCTGTGATCTTTTGCATTTGGCGTCATTGCATGTGTTTTGTGAGTCTGAAGAGGACTTTATAAATTGATATTGGAACTATGGGCTAATATCGGACTTATGGACTTGATGTGGACTGGGTTGGGATGTTTTCGCAATGTTCAGTTGGTCTTGTATATAAATCTCTTTCTTATGCACATATGTGTGTCCATGGGTTTGTTTCTCTCGTCTCCGGAGACTGCCACACACCGCCTCAGTGACTGGCCGTGTAGTCATGTTCTGTCTGCAGACCTCTTGGAGACACGGAGTCAATCAAGGACAAGGTGAGTTGTATTACCAAAGTGCCTGCCAAAGAAATTGTTCCTGCAGTTACCAAAACTGTGATTATACCGGCTTCCTCGACATGCAAGGGGATTCGTTTTCTTAGGATTCTGATAGTTTTAATGTGTGTCCTGAGTTTGAAAACCTTAGTGTTTAAAGGTTGATCTGTATTCTCTGCAAACCTTATCTTCATGTTTTTCTTCTTTTACTGACTTCTCAGAGCTCTTAGTTGGACATTGAATAAGGGAGACCATAGACGAATCAATACATTTGAATTGTGGTGCTGAAGAATACTGACAGTACGACTGCGCACAGGACAGATTGATCTGTGGGACGTGGGCAGGCCAGGGTGCTCCTGATAGTCGAGGATGGCAAGACGTGGTCCTATACGTTGGACATACTGTCAGCAGACTAGTCTCCACACGCTTGGTCCAGCGGAGGGCCGTTGAAAGAGGAGGGCCCTCAGGGAGATGGATGCACGCAGGCTGCATCTCTGGGTTCAGGCATAAGAGCAGTTGGGAGGACGGCGCAGGACTGGGCAGTGTTGCCTTCTGTTGAGAGAGCGGTTATGGGTCGGAGCAGACTTGACGGCACCCAACCATAACAAGAGTTCTTATGAAGAAAATTAGCTTTGTTTCATGTTTTATTTCCCCCTATTTGCCCTTCACCCTTTATTCTGAAACTTTGTAAGTCCTTGTGCTCTAATGTTAGGTTGAACACTTTCATCTCTCTGGAATCTGCGTTGGGGTACAGAGCTCATTGGAGTGTCCTTTTCCCAGATGGGGTGCTCAGGAATCCCCTCACCCCATGTACCGAGGAGCTGGCGGTGGAGGCCGAAAGTTCTGTGTAGACACTTTGCTGTGTCCATGTTCCCAGAAAGCAAAACTCACTGCTCCTGGGACAAGGCACTGGTGGAGGAAGAAGGGCTGTGCTCACCTCCCGCCACAGCTCTAGAAACAGCCACCATCGGTTCTCAGAGGGCTGGACTTAGGAAAGCATATCCCACTTCCTGGCTAGCTTCCCTCTTTTCTTAGCCCAGACTCACTGGCTGGATTCCCGCTAGGAAGACCGGGAAGGACACTCAGCCTAAGCCAGGCCACGTCATCAGACCATGCTGTGCCCTGGCAGGGCTCGGGACGACTGGGGCTCATGGTTGTCCCACCCTGTGGTCAGGAGAGGGGGTTCCAGGGGCATGGGGGAATACCAGGGTGATTCTATCCCCACTGGCACCAGCTGCTTGCATCACCATTGACCTAGTCAGCTGAGGCTCCAAGAGAAGAGGGAATTCTAAGCCGCA
>NW_022103906.1:97135326-97143956 GCF_000313985.2 Echinops telfairi | reverse complement strand
CCGCGTTCTTCCTCATTGAACAGTGCGGTCTCTGCTCTTTGAGTTCAGCACCACCGGGGGGAGCCCTCTGGGACGCCGCCCCCCGAACCCCAAGGTTGTCATGTTTAAGGCTCAATGCTCTGCAGTGTGTCAGGATGGTCCCAGGTTGGCTCACAGTGCACACGTGGCCTCACCTGTCCCCCATCAGACCCGGAGGCCGCGGCGGCATCAGGGACTTCCCATCTCCCCCCCAAGACACAGGGGCTGAGGGAGGTTGTCCTCGCCAGGTGAGGACGGAGCTCAAAGCAGACAGTTCCTTCCTGCCAGGCCTGCTCCAGTCGGAACCTGTTTTCTTTGCCGTTTCTGAGAAGTCTCAAGCATCGGTTTCTGTCAGTCACCGGAGATGAGGCCAGGCGGTGGAGTGAGCCAAGCCAGGCCCGGAAAGCAGCCAAAGCAAGGGGAAAACCGCCAAGTCAGAGCCCTGAGCTCGTGTCGGGAAGGCGGCCCCTCAAGGAAGCCTCCTCGCCTCAGCTCCCCTGGCGAAGCGAACACCAGGAGCTCCGGGGCTGAAGGCAGAGGCTCAACCTTTCGTGTAGTGAGCCCTGGTAGCACCGTGGGTTAAGCACCGGGCTGTTCCCCCAAGCAGCAGCTTATAAGACCCACCAGATGCCCTACGTGAAGTCCAGCCACTGCAAGTCGGAAGTGGGTTTGGAGTAAGCCTTTCCCGCAGGCGCATGGGGCACAAAGCCGGGGTCCAAAGACCAGCTGCTCAGATGAAGCTCCCTGCGCCGAGGCTGGCAGCCTCAGACACGTACAGGGAGGCGCCTCCTCTCCATCTACAGGCTGCAGTGTCGGACGGCCTGTAGTTCGGTGCTGCTCTGGTCCAGGAAGTGGTGGGCTATTGGGGTCCGAGGTTCACACCCACCAGCCACTCCTCACAAGACTTGAGGCTGCCGCCTCCAGCCAGGACTTAGAGCCTCGGAAACCCTATTCTGATACAGGGTCAGAATGACCCCCGGCAGTGTTTGCTTCTGGGTCACGCCCCTCCCAGCGAAGCTGCGGAGGCTGTCCCAGTGCCCTACTAAGGGGCGCCTGTGCCGCCACGGCAGGAAGCAGCACCCTCCACTCTGGGGGTCAGAGTATGAGAGCCGGCCATTTCTTTTTTTCTGGGGGTGGGGGTGGGTAAGAAAGGGGGAACACAAATGCAGAGAAAAAAGAACACAGGAAGCCAGTGGAGGTGACACCACAGAATGATTGAATGCACTGACAGCCCACAATGCCCCGCTGCAGCCTCTAACACCGTGCACCCAGCCCAAGGGGAAGCCAAGATGGGCACGTCCTGGCAGGGAGTCCGTGCAGTGAACAGGGGCTGAGCTGCAGCAGACAGGTGCAGTGGGCGTGTGGGGACACTGCATCCCTCCCTGTGGAGGTCCACAGCACACCTCACACAGAACCTCAAAGCAGGGCAAAGGCACTGCAGTGAGCTAAGACCACGAGCCCTCGACGGCCTCAACAAGGGAACACGCAAGCCAAGCCGTTGAGAACAGACGCACTCTAAAAGCCACGGATTATTTCAAGAAACTTTATTTTTAAAACAGGTCACAACACTACGCCTTGGACCCACTCTGCCCCTGAGCAAGCGACAAATGCTTGCCTAGCAGCTGGGCGCGCTCTTTAGTCGCATGTTGAAAAGTAAATAGAAATGCATATAAAACAAATACTCAAATAGTTTCCATAGGAACACGGGTAAGTGTGAGCCCATCTGTTAGCCTTCCTCGTGCAGCTGTGCCAACCCTACTCAGGAAAGACGGTTCGAAACTAGCAGTCTTTAAGTTAAACGGTCCCCCAGGTCCCTGGATTCAAGCTAACCTTGCAGGTAACGGCTACAGCCATCTACACATTGATGCCGGCTGGAGCACAAGTCGCCGGGTGACGCTTCAGTCCACTCTCCCAGGCGCAAGACACGGGCAGTGTGCTGACGTCCTGCTCCGCCACCTCTGCCGGGAAGTCGTGGCTCCTGATCTGCTGCATGAGCTGCCTGCGGGACACAGAAGTGGCACCTTCAGGACGCCATGTCACCAGCACGAGGGTGTCCAAAGGGAAGCAGCAGTGTACACGAGGGCCAGTTTGTAACCCTGGCCACCGTTTCTTCAGAAACTGGGAAACCCAAAGGCCAGACACCAGCACTGCGATAGTCTAGTCATGTGGAAATACCAAACCACTGTTTTCTAAAATGGCTATACCATACACGGGATAATCAGGGGGGGAAAATATATATATAATATATATATGTAAAGGAGAAAGCCAATTTATTGGGAGACTCTTTTGCCTTTTCTCCAAATTTCCTATAGTGTGTGCATAAGGGGGCTTCAAAAAGTTCGTGGCAAAAAGGAACAGATAATAGAATTTCCCCATAAACGTTGGAAAAGTCCCTTCAGAGTCTACGTATGAAGAGAAGTAACTGTTTTAAAATTAGTTTCTAACTCAAACAGCGAAGTTCAAGCACAAACCAAAAGGGTGTTATGGCTACTGACCAGGAGGGCCCCGACATCACGTAGCAGATGGCCGGCCTCTGGAAACCATTGAAAGTGGACGCTGCGGCCACAGTGTACGCGCCCATGTTTTCAAATAGCATCCAGTCGCCCACGTGCATTTCCGGCAGGTCACAGCGCTCCACAATCCGGTCCAGGCCGTCACACGTCGGTCCCCATATGCTGGACGAGTAGAACCTCTCATCTGGCTTGGGTCTCTGTGGCAGAGAGCAAGCACAGGTATGTGACAATGGCCTGCCTTTATGTTAGGATCAGGCATCATCTGGTCATGGAGTTGAGAAGTTACCTTCTGCAGAAGGGGCTTCACGTGTGCATGATCATACAGGATGCAATTAAACGATCCGTATACGCCGTCGTTCACGTAGTACATAAAGGTCTGCTCACTGGATTCGTCTTCATCTGCAAAGGAAGGGTCCTGATTACTACCTTTTGACAAACCACCTTCGGCGAAACAACCATGATCCTGCCCGGGTCCATACGTACCGTCTGAGCCCGCCTGCTCCTTCAGCACACGCTTCTTGGCAATGATGCTCACAGCGAGGGTGAAAGCAGACGCGACGTAGTATCTGCCGGGCTCGGCGATGATTCTTACTCCACAGTCTGACGGGAAGTACTTGTCCAAGGCCGGGTTGATGACACTGGTGATCTGAGAAGGACATAGACGGGAGTCGGCCCTCCTTGGCAAAGATGATGGCGCTGTGGCCCAGGAAGCCATGAAAATGTTTGGGGCTCTCAGGGAGGTTATCAAATCAAGTAACGAAAGCAAACATCTCCCTGCAAGCCAGTCTGCACAGCCCCCCCCCCCCACCAGGTTTCATTCGGCTGCCCTCTCCTTATCTCCTCCATGCCCACAGTGTGTAATCAAGTTGACGTCAGGGCAGCACTGACTCAGAGAGCCTACGTGTGCCAGGGTTTCCAAGGACGCTTCCAGAAGTAGGTTGTTAGACCTTCCTTCCAATCGGTCAGAGAACAATACAAAGCACACAGGGAACTCCGGTCCTTCGATATGCTACTGTTAAGATGGACACAAGGAACTTTGCAACTATCAAAACCCACAGGACCAACAGAAAGGAAACTTTGTTAGCAACAACGCACAGCTGTTGGTTCAATTGCAACAAACTGCACTCCATCAGTGCAGGATGTCGGTGCTGTGCAGAGAAAGAGCTGCTAGCGATTAACAAATGCCCCAGCAGCACTGAGGGAGAAACCTGTCACGCCCTGCCTTGTGGGGTCACACAACTACAGCGAGTCAGTGCAGGGAGCCAAAGGGAACGCTAGGTACTTTGTGCACAGTTAATCTGCAACCGCAAAGTGTTCTCAAACATAAAGAGGATTGAAAAAGAAGAAAAAAGGTTGCAACTTTATTGCCACCCACTGAAGCATCAAGGTGCCAGAATATCATTTTTATTTATTTAACAAACCATGCTAATAGGATTAAAGTAATCACTCTATCCTGCCTGCCTCCCTCAGGTAATTCTTGAGACATGTGAGTAATGTGTATCTGTTTCAAGAACTCTAGCACCACACAAGGGTTGATCTTGACTTTCAAAGTAACTACACGTGCAACAGCTACAACGTGGAGCAAGGCCCATTTGAAGGAGCCATGCAACCAGGCCAGCAGTTCTGCTATTTCCACAGCAAGCTCATTCTAAACAGCGTTAACCTTGCCTCAGTGTCATCAGCCACTACTCAAATTTCTGGAAAAGTTGGCTCCTGTATCTGCATATTCTCTCGTGGTACATTAAAACATTCAACTTTAGATTGTGGGAGTGATTCGTTTCGTCAGAAAGTACCCACCTCTTCAAACTTAAGCTTCACGTCCTCCGAGCCAGGAAAGCCACCCCCGATGTCCAGGAGGCACATGTGGAAACCAACCTCAGTCTAGAGCCAGGAAACAAAGAAGACACTCTCAGCCGCCGGATGTGCCACGGCATACAGCAGGAAAAGCCCGAGGGGCGGAGGGATGGAGGGACGCAAGCGCCTGGCCCTGGGTGGCCGCGCACGGCACTCACCCCCATGTCGAAGACGCAGCGGGCATCCGAGATGGCCTGCACAAAGGTCTCCGGGTCCGTGCAGCCGCTCCCCACGTGGAAGCTGGGGCCAGGGGAAGGAAAGGGGCATGGCTGATTCCCACCATGCCTTTGTTCTTAAAAAGCATTTCATTGGGGGGCGCTTAAAACATTCCAGACATCAACTGTAGCAAGCATATTTGTACATGTTGCCATGATCATTTCCAAAACAGTATCTTTCTACTTGAGCCCTTGGTATCAGCTCTTCCCCCCCCCCCTTCTTCCCCCCACCCTGATGACTCCTTGACCAATCATATATTGTCATTATTATTTCATACCCTACACTGTCCGTAGTCTCCCTTCACCCGTCCCCTGGGGGAGGGGGTGTAGGCGCTAGAGAGTCTGGCCATGTCTCAAAGCACACCGGGAAGACATCTCCAAGAAAGCTCAGTGATCCTATCTGAGGGCTCACCTGACACCGATGACGTCGATATCCAGCTCTTTGGCCCGCTCCAACAGGACCCTGCTCGTCCTGAGGGTGGCTCCAAACTTAACGCTGAGGCGACACACGGCTTTGGAGTCATCCGTGGCGATGCGCAAAACCAACCTGGGAGGCGGCAGGACAGAGCACGCACGCACGCTTCAGAAGGGCACCCCGTCCTCAGTGGCAAGTCTACCGCGTGTGCCTCTGAGCCAGCACACAGCTATCACACGGGAATGAAGATGGAGAACAGAACATGGCCCACCCCCACCCACTGTCCGTTCCTGGGGTGGGGGGGATGGACGGACGATGACAACACTCACTTTGCCTTTGGATGTGCCCTGGCGACTTTCATCAGCTCGACCTCACTGTCAAAGGTCATCATCTGGACCCCATTGTTGGCAGCATACTTAATTTGAGATACTTGTTTGCAAGGGTTTGCATAAATTATCCTCTCTGGAGGTACGCCCAGACTCTGCACCAATTGTATTTCCGTCTGAAAGAGAAGCAGGGTCACCTTCTGGTTCATGGGTGGCCACTAAGAATCCAACAGAAAAACAGGGGCAGGGGCCACTGCCCACATGAGCATCTCACAGCGCCTGCGGGTCGATTCTGACTCACAGCCGGCCCACAGGTCAGGGTACAACCGCCCCGGGCCTTCCTGAGACCCCGTGAGCACAAGAAGCGGCACCTTTCTCCCGGGGAGCAGCTTGGTGGGTGTGGTTAAGCAGCCCAAGCGAAGCCCACCAGGCCAGGCTCCTACATTGACCTCCACTGCCCCAGAACCGAAACTCCTCTCTGCTCCAGGGGAGCACAGCCCTCCGCGCCCTGCAGATCTGGCTTACCTTGCTGGCACAGTCAAACCCGGTCCCTATGGCAGCGAGGGTCTGGACGACGGCCCGGCTGTCGTTGCACTTGACTGCGTAAAAGGGGGTGACCCGAGGAAGCGCCTTCAACCACCTGAGGTGCTTCTTCAGGATGTCTCCCAGGTCCGCAACATAGAAGGCGTCTTTGTCATCCTGGAACAAGAGCGAATGCAGGCTGAGGGGTGCTCACAAGCATCACCCTCCTGGTTCCCCACCACCCTCAGTGCCTGTCTCTCCATCTAGTCACTGCTTGGAGCAGCACTATTCCGGGGCAATCCACGGTCAACTGAGACCTGGGAGTCCCACGGTCCCCAGTATCTGCCCGGTGCCCCCCTGGGCTGTACTCCCAGCCCGGTCCATAACACACTTACTGAAGAAGAAACTTCATTGATTTTCTGGTCCAGGATGTCCTTGGCCGTGAAGCCTTCGTCCAGGAAATGGCAGTTAAGCTCCTTGTGACTAAAGGTGGTCATGGTTTCCTGATGACGTTCCTCAGAAGCGAGGCAAACTGCGAGGAGGGCGCAAGTTCAGTCCCAAGTCTTGGCAGTATGATTGAAAAAAAATAAAAATCAACGTGCAACCTAAGTATGAACTGAACACTTACATGGAAAGCTGGGGCCGAATTTAAATGATTTCCAGCTGTTCACAAAGGCAGTTCTCCAGGAATTCCAAACCTCACAGAGTAACAGGCCCGTGGCCTTGGCACAGCAGTGGAACAGTTCTGAGAAAACAAACAGAGACCTGGCTAAATAGCTTAGGAACAAACACTCGGTGTTCAGTAACACCAGGACCGGGCATCACACAGGCCGGGTGCTCCATTAGTCAGCCAGTCCCTGCTGAGAAACTCCAATTGCTCTGAGGTGCAATCCACAGCATTCTCATGACAGCATGGCTTCAAAAAATACCATCAACACCCTGTACCACCCTCAACAAGAGTAACCATAGAAACACCCTGCCATTTCCCATTTCCACTAAATCTTAAAAAGTAATTCTTAGTGACTAACGGGCATCCTGGGGCCTGCCAAGGGCTGCTAGCTATCAGTGGTTCAAACTTGCCCACCCCTCGGTGGGGCAGAGGGGAGCGGGCTCAGAAACCCCACGGGAATAGATTTGAAGGCAGTGGGTTCGGTTTCTTGTGTAACAAGCATCACAGCAACGTCTAGAGCACATTAGTTTTTAAAAGTTGCCATATCTGATCAGAAATCAGCACCCTTTGAACTGGTGCTGTTTATTTAAAAAGTAAAAAAAAAGAGCAAAACCACAGTGCAACACTAAGAACCACAGTCCTTGGCCTTTATGAAACGTGACAGGGTGGATTAAGCTATTTTTACATGATTGATTTTGAACCTCTTCTGCTGGATAGGGTTCTTTGTGCAGTCCGCCTCAGTGCCGGAAGCCAACGGGCTAGGAGGCAAGGCAATGGTCGGGGGCCCCAGTTTACTCTGGCATGGGACACTATGAGAGGTCCACGGGCAGGGCCTGCCATAAATCCAAACCCATGCGTGGTAGAACTTGTTTTAATGTGACTCTTGGCGACTGTCACCCTCCTAAGTTGTCTAGGGCACCCCTGGGCGCAAGTTAGACGGATGCCAGGCAAACTGTCTTTCTGCAACCTAACATTTGCAATCAGCTAACAGTCCCAGGTGAGGACAGTCTGGGTTAGGATCCTGTATAGAGACGTTCAGGTTTAAACCCGGAAGGTTTGCCGATTTTTGTTCTCCTCTATATTTAAACGAGAACTCCCCAAAAATTCATCTGGGAACATTTTTTTTTGGTACAACAAAGTGAGGTTGAAAAGAGGGATTAATGAGGTGAAACCGAAACTTCCCCCGAGGCAGTTAAATGATCCCCAATATTAGATCTGAGTAAAACAAACCGACATTTTTTTCTGTGCTCTCCAGACACTGGAGAGACCCCTGCTCCCCAAACGTTTGCGAATTATATGAGAGACTAAACAACCGGTCTTTCCCCGAGAAATCGTGGAGCAGGCTCCCAAGTGCATGTCCAGAGGTAAGCTGCAAAAAGTGCGTGAGGTTCCAGTCCCTTTCGATTTCACTTTCCTATGAACTTGATCATCCTGGATCAGAAGTCAAAGTCATTCAAAGGTCTCTTAGGTAGACAATACTGGGGTGGGCTACCCAAAGGCTACCTAGCCTTAGCAAATCCCACCAGTTTCTACCTGTAGGCTGACTTTCGGTGCACGTAGCAAAAAGAGGAACTTGACTTTTTTTGTCTCACAAACAGTCCAGGACAACAAGACGTATTAAACACGAGCAGGAGCGACACGAGTCTCAGGCTGCTTCATTACTTCTCCTGCACCTGCTCCGGAGCGTGCCACTTGGGCTTTCCAAAAATAAAAAGCGCTCGGAGGCACGAAAGTGCCCTCGCAACGGCTTCCGCTAGTGCCCGCGTCTGGGAATCGATGCGTGGCAGACCATGCCCCCCGCCCCCGGCCCGCCCCCTCCGGCCTTATCAAAGGGTCAGAGAGAGAGAGCATAGTAAGGGCCGGGCCCGGGCCTGGGCCGAGCTGGGCCGATCAGCATCCCCCGGCCACCCGCGGGAGGGGCAGCGGCGGGCCAAGGTCACAGGGGCCCCTGGCGGGCGCGAGTCCCCCATCCCGTGGCCCGCGGGGAGGCTCGCGACCACGTGCGGTCAGGCCCAGCCAGGGTCCCCGTGCCCGCAGTGGCACTCAACGGCGATGCCAGGCGGCCCCAGGGGGTGCTCTCGGGGCGCGGGCCCCGGC
>NW_022103906.1:97114091-97134637 GCF_000313985.2 Echinops telfairi | reverse complement strand
GCCGGGGCGCTCTCAGCCCTCCGCCTCCCGCGGGCCAGTGAGCCGCCTGCCGCCGGGCGGAACGGGGCTTCCGTAGGGAATTAAAGACCTCGCGCCCTTGGGCAGAGAAAGAAATTCGTGGAGGGCCGAGACCCGGCGCCCCCGGCTGCGGGCGGGCAGCGCGCCGGCCACGTGGACGCCCCGGGTGGACGGAGCCCCTGCTGCGCGCACCCGCTCGCGCGGGAACGACCCAGACTTTATTCTGGTTCCACCCCGCGCTAACGGGGCACGGGGGCTTGCCGCGGGCCACCCAGCGGGTTTGGTGGCGGGCCTGGCAGCCGCGAGGACGCCTGTGCACCCAGGGAGACGTGTCTTTGCGCCTTCCCCAAGGTGCACCGAGGGCTGCAAAGAACGCCCTCCTCGTTCCAACATGCCGAGGCGCCTTTAGGGCCGCGAGGGCAAGAGAGGTCCTGGGGAAGCGTCAGCAAGCCCTTCTGGTGTTAGGTGAAGCTCATCGATAATAGAAACCTTTGAGCACGAGCTACAATTGAGAGAGGGAGGGAGAGAAGTTCCAACGGACAGCAAGCGCTTAAGCACTTGGCAGGGGCCCAGAAGAAAGTAGGAATCCTGAGAGATGCCCGCAAATGTGGAGGATCCCACCACTGTGAGGTCCCCCCGGGTTAGGGAATCCATTCCAGCCGGTCAGCAGCCTCAGGATGAGATGAAATCAGAGGAAGTTGGGGCTTGTTTTAAAAATTTCACCTTAACCACTCCTTCGATTGAAGACAATGCCAACAGATAATTCTGTGCCCCTCCCGAGGGTGTAGTTAGGCAGGGGGTGGGCGTCTCGAAGGAACTTTATGCCTCCAGCCCAGCTCTCTGCCTCCAAGTGAATGCGTGATCTTGGACTGGTCACCGGCTGCCCTTGGCAGGACCTCGTGTTGCTTCTCTATAAACGTAGCAGGGCTGAATTGTATCGCTGGACCTACAAAATCATAGGGTGTTTTGTGAAATGTCCTTTAAGGTGACAAGCCCAGGGAAATGGGGACAAGGACTGATGAAATTGTACCCCTTGGTACCCACACCCCACCTCCCTCCGTGGTTAGAATTCTTGTTGAATGAATGCAGAAATGAACAACTGATCTAACCCTCCCTGCAGTCATGGCTGCCTGGTTTTACAGAAAAGGGCCCTGTCAGCTTGGGCAGGAAGCAGGGGTGCCATTTCTTACATTGGCAACACTCCTCTTTTCTCTCCAGCCCCTTGATCAATTTCCTTTTAAAATTACTCCTTGAGCAATCACTGAATGCAAGGCCCGGGACTAGGGACTCGGGGAAGTTGCACCCTCTTGTCTCCTCAGGAGAGCAATAGAGGACTCCAGCAGGGAACATTATACAAGTATCTGCCCAGGCTCTCAAAGAGAGTATGTTTGGCTGCTTCATGGTGAACCCCCTGGAGATGTGACATTTGTCCCCCTCTCTCTGAAGAAACATTCTGTCCTGAGACCCAGAGGCTTTTTGGGTCACATTCCGGAAGTCTCCTGTGTTCAGTGCAGAGCTGCCCGGCTCCCTGCTTGCTGCACATCAAGCAAGCACAGTGCCTGTTTTGTGGCCTCCTCCGGGCACAGAGGACCGGATGTCTGGGTGTGTGGGCTCCTGAGATGAGCAAAGGATAGGGGGTGGGGGCAGGGGCCCAGTCCTGGCTGCTGTGTGATGTTGGCCACCTCCGGTGAACACCCCCACTGCCTTCCTTCATCTGTGATGGGAAGGAGTTGGGGGAGAACTGGTCGTCTTTAACTCATCTCTGTGGTTTTGTGCTAGATTTTAGAAACACTGACTGCAGTGTAGAAGCAAGTCCTTGATGGCCTATTCCTTATATGCACACGGGCCCCACTCAGACCTGCCACACACTACTGTGTGTCTGTCTACCCCCCCCCCCCATGCCCACAGTCTGCAGTCTGTGATTTCCTTTGGGAAAAGATGCCTTGTTCACACGACCCAACTGGCCCAACGAGGAGAAAGCCCGAGACAGTGGTCCTGCTTCTGAGAGTTTTGGTCCCACTGGCTGCGGTTGGGAGCAGCTGTGGGAGTGGACAGGACCTGAGTCATAAAAGCTGATTGCCAAACTGAATTCAAAGCTCAAAATTGGTAGTGACTAAACTACCCTGATTCAGATACCAGTTCCACAGAACCAATTCCAATCTTGTGACCCAATGCTTACTGGAGCAAACTGTGTGCTCTGTGGGGTCTAGATGGCACAGAAGGTTCAGGGTTGGCAGTTCAAACCCAGCAGCTGCTCCGAGGGAGGGAAAAGAGGCTGCTTGGTCCAGTAAAGATTTATGGTCTCAGAAACCCCATGGAAGAGGTCTAGGTTGATGAGGAGGCAGAAATGGCAGTAAATTGAGGTTTGCTCATTTGTTTGGGACCTTTCAGAAGCAGGTCCCAGGGTCTTTTTTTCTGAGGTCCCTCTGGCTGGGTTTGAACCGTCAACCTCTGGTTAGTAGCCCATTGCTTAACTTCAGATACACATAGCTTTATTGCGTATATTCCCAGTGGACTTTATCATTTTCCTTAAGAATGTTTCCCTTAGGGAAGAGAAACAGACTTGTAAAGTATGTGATGCCAAACTCCTACAAATTACTCCTCTGTTGAGGGGAGAGTTTTGTGTGCTGTAGAAGCCAACAAGGAAGTGAACAAAAACAACAAAAACTGCATTGGACATGCTAATAAGATCTGTATCCTTAGTTGTTTCACCTGTGTTCTGGGATCAGGTCCAACTTTCGTAGCTCCCCTCAGCACCTAGCTCATTCTGAAACCTGGAGCCTCCCTTCTCTCTGGGCGCCCGGTTCTCGGTATGATTGGGATGCTGGACTGAGGGAGACCTCGGCCTCTTGAACACCTATGTTGTAAGACTGCCTGGCTTCTCTTGCAAAGAGAGGTCCGCATTGTAAAACCAAGGCCCACGTTTTCAGAACCAAGAATTGGGGCCAGGTCTGATGAAGGAGATTGTTTTTCTTTACGTCTTTACATAAAAGAGCTGATGCAAATGTAAGGGGTTGCACATGTTAAGGACTTGCCTTCATCAGAAAGAAGTAAATAACCACACTTCTGTATCTGTTTACACAATAGACAGCTGGGTATCTGACATTGGGACCTTCCTGCGAAGTAGGTTTGGGTGTTGTGTGCATGTACCGGGTGATAGTCCACTGCACCAGGTTTCTCCCCAGAAGCACAGAGTTGAAGAGTTGACTCTGGAGCAAGGTCCGTTCAATCCAGCCTTCTGTGTTTTGGAAAGAGGGCCATAGGTTAGGACAATTGGGCTACAGGGACCAGCCACAAGGCATTCTGGTCCCAGCTGTGTATTTCACTGAAAACAGTGTTCCTCTGCTCAACCACACACCACTGCGCTAGCCTGGCCCTTGGATTGTTCGTAGTTTGTCTTTAATCCGATCCATCTTCCAAAGCTGAAGGTGGGCTGTCTTTGCAGGTAAACCACACCAGCTGCCTCAGGCATTAGACGTAGCTTTCAGAGAGGGCTGACTCAGACTCTCTGAGCAAAGGTGACCTCCTCCATCCGAGAAGTGGAGCCCCTGCAAAAGTAGCTGTTGGAAGCAAGAGACTTTCGTGATTGAGGAACCACCAGGATGTTTGTTCTATAAAGTGTTGTTATATCCGGGCTCAGCGTCCCAGCCCTGGTGTGGCTCGGGGAAATTTCGGGCGACAGGGGCCCCCTGAGTCCAGCGGAGGCCAGGGAAGGGCGTGACCACACAGTGCATTGCAGTGTATTCCTCAGAAGTGGACTCTGTCAAGAGACTGAAGCATTTTGACTGGCAAACTGATTGTCAGCAATGCTCCTCTTCCCACTGTCCACCCATCCTAAAACCAAGTTCTCATAATCGTGTGCTGAGCTGACAGTCAGACGTGTTGCCTCAGAGGCAGCTGACAACAGGACAGATGATCTGAGATCTGGGCTCTTCGTTCTTTTCTATAAAAACCCTCGTCTAGTTGCCGTTAGGCCACAGAGCAACGTTCCAATTCCTGAGCCCGGCATAGTGCCGGCAGACCTGATACCCCCCTCCCCACCCTGCCCTGCAGCCTTCCGTGCCTGCTGTGCCTGCGCTCCTAAACCACTCGGCCTCTGGTTCCTCCTTCGTGCTGCTTGTCTTCTGCCCGGAACACCTGCCCACCTGTCTGTCACACAGTGTGGACATCCTTTGTCCTCCTCCCTGTCTCATCTTCTCCCCTCCCTGGAGCCCTGTGAGGTCAGGAGCCCAGCTGACTTATCTACACACGTTCAGTTTCTCACCCAGTGCCAGCGCCCCCAAACTGCCCAGTCTTGTTCCACGGAAAGGGGTGGTCCTGAAACATCTGTGATTCTGGAGCGCACACCACAACCACCACCACAACAAGGCCTGGAGATGACCGCCCCATGTGCTGTTGACAATGAAGGAGGCCCAGAGTCGAAGTGGGTACGTGGTGGGCAGCAATGTGCAAGGTCGGCCAGCAACTTTTGGTGTGTTTTGCAGTATATGAAGCACAGGAGGGGGTGAAGGGAGAGCATCATTGGTGTATGGCTTATTGGGGCGGGGGTGGGGGGGGGAGGGGAGGGGGAATAAATAATGCCTACAAGAGCCGGGAGGATGCTCTAGAACGGGCTGTGGTGACGCATACACAACTCTTCCAAAACATGCCGGCAGAACTGTGCTCCTGTATGATATGTGATCTCAATCAACCTGTTGGGGGGAGTGGGGGGAAGAGTTCCACCCTTGGAAACGCCCCTGAGCAGGTCTGCCTTGCCCCACAGGGTCGCTGTGAGGCAGCATTGACTGGTTGGTATGGCGTTTCTTAGAGCTGTCTAAAATTGGACGGACAAGAGATGCTGAAGATTCTTCAGACTTGTATCCACTCGCAATATGTCTATTGTGAGTCTCCTATGGGCAAGGGAGATTCTGGGTAAGAGAAGATCGTCTCTGACCAAGGTATGTGCTGGGTGCTCGGGGCCCAGCTGAGAGCCAACGCAGGCTCGCAGAAGCCTAGCTTTTAACCTGTGCTCATAAAAAACCAGCTCTTTGGTTTTCTTGTCTCCCAAGCTCCAGCGACTCTCTCTGACCCAACAAAGCACAGCATCTCTGCCGGGTCTTGCTCCTGCCCCATCTTCCCGAGATCCTTACCAGAGAGGGGCCCCATTGTTGTGAAGCCCCAGAGTCTGCACAATTTCTCCCTCCCATGGCAGAGGACTGGCTGTAAGGCCCTTGTACAGCCTGGGCCTTCTGGGAAGTGTGTGTCCTGGGCTCGGGGAGGTAACGTGAGACCAACAACCTTGCCTAGTCGAAGCTCGAGACCATCAGGAAGGCCTGCGACCTGACACTGGACAAGGCCCACTCAGGACCAGGCCATAGCTTGTCCCCACTCCACAGGGCAGCCATGATCAAAGTCTGACTGGGGGTGGGACTCCACTGAAGGGAATGCCTGCAATGTCCATTCAAACAGCCTGTGGACTGAGTCTATACCAGAGTCCCTGCTAGATGCCAGAAAGAAGGAGCTGAATGAAGCAGGCCCTGCCCTTAAGGAGCTCCAGTCCAGAGGAGATCAACCCTACTGTGTACTCTGACGCACTCTAGTCCCAGCCTGGGGACCCAAGGCCAGAGGGATAGACTGCATCGTAGGGGTTGGAAGCAGGTCGTACAGAAGGATGCCCTGCCATACGTGGGAGCTGGGCACCGGGCATCCAAGGCATGAACAAGACCTATGAGCACACAGCTCATAGCCACTGCCATCCATGTGCCCAACCTTACTATGAACGGAGGTCAGTGTGTGGGAAGAGTCGAGAAGCAGTCACTCGGGGCAGCCTCTGATCTCCTGCAACCTTTGTTGCACCAAACAGTTGAGACTTGCATTTCCCATCAGCCAGAACAAAAATCTTTGCTAACAAGAAGGTCCCGGTGATTTTTAGAAGGCAGTTTGGCGACTCCATGCTCATGCTTGATGCTTTCCCCCATTGCTGTAGCCTCTCTTTATACGGTTCGGGGCCACACCAGATCATTCAATAGAGGGGAATTAATTCAGGGACCCTAGGTAGAGCAAGAAGGAGATCGTTTGGGTTCTCCAGCACCCATAGGGCTGAGGACAGAAGGGAGTTGGGGCCACCCAGGAGAGCTACAGTCACACAGTGGGTTGTCCAGCTGGCTCTGGGGCCATGGAGAGTGGAGGTTGACTGGCGGGAGCTGGGCCCACAGCTGGGCCTGCTGAAGATGCTCCTGGAAGCAGGAGGAGAAGGAAAAGACCCTAACGTCTTTCCGGGTCCCATCCTCCACCCCACTACCAGTGTCTTGGAATTAGCAGCCTGTTAGAAAGAGAGCCTGGTAAGCAAAAGGTTCAGGACCCAGGCTCTGTCTCTCTGGTCATCTCTCTCCCTTCACCCCAAGAAGTGAAGCCGAGCAGGGGGGCAGTTGGGAAGGAATCTGGAAGCAAACAGGTATGTCAGAGACATGCTTCTCCAAAGTCTTGCCAAAGGATTTTTCTACCCGCTTGCGAGTACACTTCTCAGAAGAGGCTGGCAAAGCAGATTTCCTACCCTCGAGGAAGAAGGAAAATCAACCCTTTCCCATAACATGACGTCTTAAGGAAGGGAGACGTCAATTCATTCGCAGTCTCAAGAGCAACACCGAGGACCGTGCTTTCTCCACGGTCTGCCCTCAGGGAGCCCAGACGGCTCCTTCCCCGTCCTTCCCACCACAGACAGAGACAGAAAGCCAAGGCTTCTGGGAGGAGTGGAAGGCTCCGTCTTTCTCCGTCAGGGTCCCTTTTGACCTGGGGAACATATCACCTACCCTGGCCTTCACCAATCCCTAGCAAGTGAAGTACGGCTTCTACGACGGACTAAAACAATGTTCTATCTACGCCCCAGCAACAGAAACTCCTAGGGAGACCAGCCACTTGGAAGAGGCTGTCTAAACAAACCAGGGTTCTACTGCCAGGGAGAAAGAAGGAAGGCGATGCTGTCAGGTGAGTGATTTCAGCCTGAGCCCCATGTTCCTCTGGACCTCTCGAGGTGGCTGTGGTGACCAGAGAGGATGGATGTGCGGGGCTTGGCACACGGGGGAAGTGAATTGAAAGTTCACGGAGGTTAGGATGTTGGGGCCCACGTAGCTCAGACCCCGAGCAGCACTGCATGTACAGACAGCCCAGACAGCGATTGGATCCTCCCTTGCTTTATCCCTGAACACCGGAGAGGGCGTGTCTTGGCTTCCTAGGCTGCTGTCACAAAGCACCATGTAGTTGTTGACTTGAAAGAACAGAAGTGTATTGGCTCACATGTCTGGCGGCTGGTCCAACTCAGAGGATCCCCTCCAGTGGTGGGGTCCCTCCTCGCCAGCAGCCCCACATCACGGACTAACTGATGTCCACCTGTGGAAACAGCACGGACGCCGTGACTGACTTCCTTCTGTTGCACAAGAGGGAAGGAGAATCCGACTCGTCATTGCCCGAGGATGAGTCATCTGAAGCAAAGGTCAGACCTGCTTCCGCCCTCCAGCTCCCTTTGTCCCATTCTGACACCAGCGCTCTCTCGCACGGCATGCTATGTCTCTGATGAGCTTGATCAGGTGTGGCAATGGTCACGCAGAACACACTCACCCTTATGGGGTTGAGTAGGAATGTTGACAGGTTACACGTCAGGCACACTCCTTTTGTCTGCAACGTCCCTGCCTCTCCGCTATGACAGCAGGCATCCCTCTCTGGTCCGCTGCCTCTCAGCCGCAGTCCCCTGGCCCTCTGCTCAGGCGAGTGTCACAAAGCTCTTTTAGCACCGATACAGGCCCAAAGGGCACCCCGCTCGCTCTGTAAGCCAGCCTCCTGCCCAGAGGCACCCAACTGGACTCATTCTGTGGGCCTAGGAGGGGTCGTCCTGGGGCGCACCTCCTCTGTGCTGTCTCATGGTCCCAAGGCTGCCTGCCACTTCTTTACGGGGATCCTGCCTGCACTCGCTCCACTGGTGACTCCTCTCTCTCTGAATGGCCGTGCAATGCTCTCGCCTGCTTCTGAGACGGCGCGTTTTAGATCCAGTGGAGTGGAAAGCAGACTGACGCCCTAGCTAGTGTCCTCAAACCTTAGCTGTATGTTCCATCCCCAGTCCTTTGGTGGGAGTTACAAAGACATGGCTAGAAGAGCCCCGCCAAGTAATTTTACTTCCCTGCACTCCCCAAAATGTGTGACAGCTTGGCGAAACCACAGTTCCCGGTGCTGTGTGCTTGTCTTCCATGCTGTGATGTGATGCAATCATGTTACATTCTGGGATGATTTGTGAATGCCGTCCTCTACAGGTTGAGAGAAGCCCTCGCGGCACAGTGGTTCAGTGTCTGACTGCTAACCAAAAGTTTGTGCTTGGAATCACCTAGTCATTCCCCGGGAGAAAGGCGCGGCAGAGAAAGGCCGGGCAGTTATCTTTCGTGAAAGTTACAGCTTTGGAAGCCCTACAGGGAAGATCTACTCTGTCCTACATGGTGCCCGTGAGTCAGCCTGGGCTCGATGCTCCTGGGTTTGGGATGGGCCTGCGTTGAAGAAGCAGGATTAGTGTGGGGTCCGTCTTGAGTCACCACCTGCTAGAAGACAGAGCTCAAGCCCCACCCTTACTCCAGTCACGCCCTTGCTTGAATCACACCTCTTTTATCTTATACAATTTAAAAGGAGAGAACCCAGCAGGCTAAGTGAGGAAGTGGACTATGGGCTCTTTGGATCCGAGGGGGGCGGGGCTCAGAGCCTCCTAAATCCAAGGGAAGACTGATACCCAGACATAGGGAGATCTCCAAGGGACACCAAGCCCACTGAGGTTGAAAGGTGACAGGACCTTCCCCTGGAGCTGACAGAGACATGAAGCCTTCCCCTAGAGCCGGTGCCCTGAATTCAGACTTGTAGCTTCCTAACCTGTGAGAGAGCAAACACCTGTTTGTTCAAGCCATCCACCCCTGGGGATCGCAACACCAGATGACTAGGATACTGATGGGTGATAACGAGGACTTCCCAGGAAGTCCTTGCATTCCTTGGCTTTTAGACGGTGCCTCCCAGGGTCCCTTCCCCCTTGGACATTCCTCCAGATCTGATTTCCTCAGTGGGATACCACCACTCAGAGAGGCTTTGCTTGAGCGCTCACCCCACTCTGGTATGACCTCATTAATCAAGAAAACACAAAACCAAACCAGAAACCTGTTTCCAAAACAAGTTAACATTCATCGACACAGAGATTAGGAACTCCACAGGTCTCTCTGGGGGTGGGCGCGGGAGGTTTCCACAATGGCATGCTTCTCAGTGTATCGTTAACAACTCTCTCCTCTCTGTCTCTAATAACTGGAACTCTTAAAAGATTTCTCTCCCCCTTGCACAGCCACCTGTCCTATCTGCGACCCTTGACCACCTATTCGCTCTGGGCCACCTCTTCCCCAGACGGCCCCACCCTTGGCAGTCACCTAGCTGCTTGGATTGGATGGTCGTTTCTTCTGACTGCCTTTCTTGTGCTGGAGTACAGGGCAGAGGCAAAGCTAAGCAGACAGCACTTTAATGGAGGGAGAGGTGGTGGCTATTGGGATGTGGCAATCTTTGTGACGCTGATTCCTCACTGCTGACCATCTTGTCTGACATTTCACATTTACGTCAATAGGGGGAAAAATCTAACTATTTTACACATTAGCAACCTACAACTAACATTCAGGTACAGCGGTGCTTAGGACAGAGCAACTTTGATGGCGGAAGGTATTGGGCAACTAGGCTGGGCCATGATTCCCTGGGCTTTGGAAGCTAGGTAACACAAGGGGACTTTCAAAAAGTCCGGGAAAATCACATCCTCTTTCTATCCCACTTCCCTACAAACTTCTTCTTTTTGAAAAATGTTTAATACCTCATTTTACTGGGCATTCTTACAAGCATCCTTTCATTGGTGGTATCAAGCACGACTACAAACTCCTTGGAGCCCCCACCTATATTTGTTATGGCAGTGGTGACGTGACGTGCCCTGGTCAGGAAGGAGTGACATGGTCATCCTCTACCCGTGATCCGATACGGTCATCCTCCCTTGTTGCATGGAGCTTCTCTTCACATAGCCAGGAGTGTGCAGCTGAGAACAGTCGGTTAGGGAGGGTTACCGAGTCAAACATGTCACAGTCTAAGGAGATGTCTTCACCAACAACCCCGAGAGATGGCTGCTGCACAGAGGTTTATAAATGTCTTCAAACTCCAGCAGAAACCCTGCGTGTATCAGAGGTCTCCTCTCATTGACTGCCTCTCCTGTGTTCTCCGGATTGAGACGGTTGGAAAAACTGGGGAAGGCCAGGGTCTGGAGCAGATTATTCCAGAGTCAAAATGTAGAGTCCCTCTCAGCCGTCACAGCTTCCCACTGCAGGCCCCAGATGTTGTTGAGTGGAGACATGTGGTAGTTATGTAATCTGTTGTCAATTTGAGACTTAAGAGTGAAGGGGTGGGGTTTAGCCTGTCAATCAGGTCACAGTTTCATGACCTCAATATGAGGTGCTAAAGAGATACATAGCTTACTAGAGGTGGGACACACGATCACTCCCTGCGGGACGTTACTGACAATGAGCCTGATGGAGCTATGCTGAAACAGCCGGAGCCCTGGAGCTGGAGGAGCCACATGGAGACCTCTGCCAGCGCTGAGATGCTTCCACCACCGCTGAATCCACAAGACTTCCCACCCACAGACCCGTGATCTTCCTGCAGTCAGTGTCATCACATGTATTCTGAGTCTGAAGAGGAATTTATAGATTGGTATCAGACAAATGGACTAATATCAGACTTATGCACTTGATCTGGACTGGGCTGGGATGCCTTCTCAATATTCAATTACTCTTGTGTATAAAGCTCTTTCTTATACACCTAGGCGGGTCTCTGCATTTGTTTCTCTAGTCTAACTAGAGAACTAACACAAGACGAGACTGTACCCATTCTTTCTAATCCACAGAATCCGAAGCATACACGAAGTTTCTTGGAAATCTATAACACAGCCATGGACCTAAAAGACGCAGCTACTATATATTTTTTTAAATTTTTTTTGAGTGAGAGAGTGAGTGAGTGAATGAGAGTGAGTGAGTGAGAGTGAGTGAGTGAGTGAATTAGAGAGTGAGTGAGAGTGAGTGAGAGAGTGAGTGAATGAGAGTGAGTGAATTAGAGAGTGAGTGAGTGAGAGTGAGTCAGTGAGTCAGTGAGTCAGTGAATGAAAGTGAGTGAGTGAGTGAGTGAATGAGTCAGTGAGTGAGAGTGAGTGAGTGAGAGAGTGAGTGAGTGAATGAGAGTGAGTGAATTAGAGAGTGAGTCAGTGAGTGAGAGTGAGAATGCGTGAATTAGAGAGAGAGTGAGTCAATGAATGAGAGTGAGTGAGAGAGTGAGTGAGTGAGTGAGTGAATGAGAGAGTGAGTGAGAGAGTGAGTGAGTGAGAGAGTGAGTCAGTCAGTGAGTGAGAGAGTGAGAGTGTGAGAGAGTGAGTGAGAGAGAGTGAGTGAGTGTGAGAGTGAGTGAGTGTGAGAGAGAGTGAGTGAGTGAGAGAGTGAGTGAGAGTATGAGAGTGAGTGAGTGAGTCGCAGCTACTATATTCTGATGAAAAAAAAATTGTTAGTCCAGGCTCTCAGCAAATAATTTCCCTTAGAACAAGCCAACCTTTAGAGCCAAGACATGAATGGAGTCATTCTAGGTAAGTTGTTTACTGTTCCTGAGCCAGTTTCTTTACCTCTAAATGGAGAGAATCACAGGATCCATGCCACAGGGTTGCCATGGAGATTGATGAGATCACCTGTGCGCAGCATCAGTGAGGCATCCACTGTACTCGATACCTGAAACAGGTCACAGTCAACATCCTCTCCTTGATAGAACAATGAGTTTCTGTGGTAATTTGTGCAATTCTCAAGAATTATTTTGTCCTGGATTTGTCCTTTAGGTTTTAAAGCAAAGAATGGTTTGAAGAGGAGACATTTCTATGTTAAATGTATTATTCAAATTCGGTTAAATAGTTCAAGTATGAACTAAAACTTGGCACTCACCAACAAAAACATTACACCTCTGGGGCAGTCACATAGTCTCCTGCCAACTTGCAAAGGGGTGGAGTCATGCCTAGCAATCAGGTCATAGCCAATGAGACCTCTGTGTGGCCATGACCTTCTGCTGAGGATTCTGGGAACTCCTGTTTTCCTCCCTGGAGGTGGACTCATCTCCCTGTGAGACATTCCTGTTGACAAGACACATGGAGCTACACTAATGGAGCCAGACCTCTGGAGCTGGAGGAGCCACATGGAGATCCCTGCCAGCGCTGAGGATCCACAAGACTCTCTCTCCATCACTGGCCTGTGGTCATCAGTGTTATTGCCTGTGTTGCATAAGTCTGAAGAGGAATTTACAGACTAGTATTGGACCTATGGGCTAATATCATACTTATGGACTTGATCTGGACTGGGCTGGGATGTTTTCTTAATAGACAATTGCTCTTTGATATAAAGTTCTTTCCTATACATCCGTGAGTCTCCCTGGATTTGTTTCTCTAGTCGACCCAGACTCACACACGTTCATATTGTTAAAATTCAGTTATAACCATGGTGATTGTTTACAATAAGAACTTTCCCAGGGAGAAGTATTTTATCAATGACTTCTTTAGAAACCAGGGGCATGAGAAAATAACAAGCAGAGAAGCTTTCAGTTAGTTGGATTATCCTTTCAAGAATTACCTGCAGGTAATGCTGTTGTGGTTGTTGTTAGGTGCCAAGTCATTTTTGACTCATGGTGACCTTACAAACGAGGAGGTATCCAAAACACACAGACTTTTTTTTTCAACGCTATGTATTTAAAAAAAAAATTTTTTTTAAATAAATTAACCTTATCACCTTCAGAGTACTCTCCATGACACTTAATACATTTGTTAAATCTGCTATTCATTCTTGGAAACATTTTTCAAACTCATCTGTTTGGATGGCTGGCAACACCTCCCTCGTTTTTTCCTTCACCTCTTCTACATCATCAAATCACTGTCCTTTCATGTCCCTCTGCATTCTTGGAAACAAAAAGGAGTCATGCAGAGCATGGGTAAGGTGCATGGGGCAAGAGAGGCATGCTGTTTTTTGCCCCTAAATGGGTACACTGAGATGTCTGAATGAGCAGGTACATTGTCACAGTGGCAAAACCACTCCTCCATTTGCCAGAAATCAGGCTTTTTTGGTTGCACACTGTTACACAATCTTTTCAGAACCTCTAAATAGAAAGCTTGATGAACAGTCTGACCCAGTAGAATAAACTGCAAATGCACTAAGAGTTGACATTTTCTCCATTTGGAAAGTGGATGGATGTCCAGAATGAGGTCTGTCATCAATTGACATTTTACTGTTTTTGAAATGAGAAAACCACTCACACACTTGAGTTTTTTAACAAAACTATGGGAAACAGCATGTCCTTGTAAGCTGTGTTCAACATCACAACAGTTTCTGTGACATTTTTCCTGGGCAGGAAATAACATTTCACAGCCACACACTGTTTTCTCAAATTGCCATAACAAAAAACAAGGTTTGAGTGAAACTGCTTTTACAAAAATTTCACTGTGACCAGAGAGAACCTTCCCAGGCGATGCCACTAGGTGCATTAACTCAGAGCAAGTTGCTTGATGCTTGCCTAGCAGGAAAAATGTATACTATGAAAGCTCCACCCAGCAGAGCCTTTTCCATTTTCCCCGGGGCGGGGGTGGGGGGAAGTGGGGGGGCAGGGAGGGGTACTGTCTCACACAGAGTAGACCTGCCCTATAGGGCTTTTTTTAGGCTGTAATTTTTACAGAAACTGATTCTTGGGCCTTTTTTCAGTGGAATTGCTGGGTAGATTTAAACTGCCAAACTTTCAGTTAACAGCAGAGGACTGGACCAGGGCACCCACCTTCTAATCCCCAGGTGATGACCTGGGGGTACGGCTGTCATTCTCCTCTGCTGCACTTGCTCTGTTGCTTGGCATCTAGGAGGCTCGAATGTTGGTTATTATTATACCTAGATGTGAGATCTTGGGTAAATCTTTTCACCTCCTGGAGTCTGCAGGTTATAGTTATTTGGTCAGGTTGTTGGAGTTCGTAGATGAAATACGTAGGGTGCTTAGCTCGGGTCCTGACATGAAGTCAAGGTTCAACCAAGGTCAGTTTTCATCCTTTGCTCTCGCTCTTCCACGGAGTAGCTACTATCAACACATGACTACTGGGCATTGAACTGTGGTGGGTGTGACTAAGAGCCAGAGTTTTAAATTTTACTTAGCTTTAATGAACTTAAATCCAGATGGCCACGTGTGGCTGCTTACCATATCAGACAGTACACATTCAGCCCAAAGTTACAAAGGTTCATAGGAGACGTACAAATAGCAACATATCCACTGGCTATGTCTGAAAACAATCAGACTCACTCAGACCGGGGTTATTCCTCAGTGTGCGCTTCCCTTTCAACCTGGGCTCCTCTGGGACTGTGTTCTCCGGGCAAGCCTTTGGCTTTCGACAGGAATGTCCCTCAGAGAGCCTGTCAACTCAGCAGTTTAGAAACAAGTGGGAACATCTCTCTAAACCCCAAGCTGTGCGTGCTCACGTTTAACTTGCCTTTGGAAGAAAGCGCTCTTGTAACTCTCCAGTGAAGTGTCCTTCGTTGCCAGAGTCTGAGAGCCACCTAATGACATAATTTTTACCCTAAAACCATCTTTTCCCCCCTTCTGCACAAAGACAATTCTTTCTGCTCATAAAACCAAACCCCTTATAAAACGCCATTGGCTCTCATCTACCCATTTGCGTTGGTGAAGCGCACACTGCCCCGTGTGAATGGCCTGGAAAGATGCTGAGCTTCCGATTTGAAGCAAAGAGGAGGTGGCGTGACACTGTCAACCCTGTGAGGTCATACCCAGACCGCTCCCGGTGACATCACTGAGCAGGGCTCGCACAGAGCAGACTTGTGGCTGTGTTCACGCAGGCGGAAGCAGCTAAATTGCACGTGTGCCCTTATACTTAGGGAGTGAGAATTACCATGGCCTGACTGGAATCCTCGCCAGGAGCAGAGCACACGTCTGCTCCCTTGCCCTCCGGTGGGGAGCCGTCAGAGCAGGAGGCTGACAGTCTGCAGGCTGGCTTCCTAGCCTTGGCTTTGCCACGTCCTGCCTGTGGAACGGTAGGTCCTGCTGTCGCGAGGAAGAACCTCGCCCTTTCCCCGCACATAAAATGGGCAAGTGGGACAGGATTTGCTACAAGCCGGTATGGCAGTGAGCATAAGTTCTCAGGACCCTCATAATCCTGACTTTCCTCAAGGAGGCAACCAAAACTCACTGGTTCTGACTCATAGCGGCCCTACGGACAGAGCTGAACTGCCCCTGGCGTTTCTGAGGCCATACGTCTTTACAGGAACAGAAAGACTCATCTTTCTTCCCCAGGAGAGGCTGTTGGTCTTGAACTACTCACCTTGCAGTTAGCAGCTCAACAACGCCTGATCCACTGGGCCATGGGGCTCCTGAAATGAAGCCCGGTGAGGTGAAAGGGTGAGGTAGAGGCTGAGGGGCAGGAGCCCCAGCCTGCAGTGTGCCAACAGAGCTGCCCTTTGGGCGTTTTCCAAATGCTGGTGCCGTGACCCACCTTCTGGATGAGATAACCAGGAGCAAGGTAGCTCGTCAACAGCCGTCTCCTCCAGAGTGCTTCCTTCCCCGCTGTGAGGATTTGAGACTTCTTCACACTGAGTTGGAATCCTTATCGAAGGCTGCAGTCCTTAATCTTCATCAGCCAGGGCCTCAGAGCATCCTCACTTTCAACAATCAAAGTTGTGTCAACTGCAGATCGCAGGTTGCTAATAAACCCTCCTCCAATCTTGCTCCCACATTCTTCTTCAGTAGAATGCAGCTTCTCTGATGACTTGCTCAGCATACAGACTGAATAAGTATGGTGAGAGGATGCAACCTTTCCTGACTTTAAACCATGCAACATTCCCTTGTTCTGTTTGCACGACTGCCTCTTAATCCACATACAGGTTCCGCATGAGCACAATGAAGTGTTCTGGATTCACCATTCTTCTCAAGGCCATCCATAGTTTGTTATAGTCCATGCAGTCGAAAGCCTTGGTGTCATCCGTAAAACACAAGCCAACACCTTTCTGGCATTCCCTGTTTTGAGCCAAGATCCAGCTGACATCAGCGATGCCATCCCTCATGGGCACAAGCACAGGACCAGTGAATTAGCATGATGGTGCAGGACCAGACAGTGCTTCATTCTGCTGTGCAGAGGGTTGCACTGGGTTGGAACGGACTCGGCAGTGTGGCAGTTACATAATCTGTCAACTTGCAAAGGGGTGGAGTCTAGCCTGTCAATCAGGTCATAGCCAAGTGAGGCCTCTGTGGTGGCATGGCCTTCTCCTGAGGATTCTGAAAACTCCTACATTATTCCCTACAGGCAGGAGACTCTCTCTCTTTGTCTGCCTGCTGACAAGTTACATGGAGCTATGCTGATTGAAACAAGAGCCCTGGAGCTAGAGGAGCCACGTGGAGACCCACACCAGCGCTGAGATGCTTCTGCCGCCACTGGATCCACAAGACTTTCCACCCACTGGCCTGTGGTTTTCCTGCACTCAGCATCATTGCATGGCTGCGTGAGTCCAAAGAGGAATTTATGGACTAGTATTGACATATGGGGTCAGATCGGACTTATGGACTTGACCTAGACCGGGCTGGGATGTTTTCCTCATGTACAATTGCTCTTTGATAGAAAGTTCCCTCTTACCCACATATGAGTGTCTCTGGATTTGTTTCTCTAGTCTACCTGGACCGACACAGGCGCCTGACGACAACCCCCCTGGAGAAGGCTTTTTCTCTGTTCTCTCTCAGGGAAGCGCTTTGTCTCCTTTGGTCCCCCTGTGTCCTGGCATTCGGCACCTAGCTCTTTGTTCTCGGTGGTACCAATCTCTCTCCCTGGCTCTTTGCACTCTTCTTTTGTATCTGTCAGATAAAAAGTAAGCAGGCCACCCCAGAGAAAGCTCCTCCTGCATCAGATCAGCCCCCTTCCAACCGCTTCACTGATCACGTCAGAGCCCAACATGGGCGACAACCACGTCTTTACAGAACTCTACATTCCTTAACGGAAGCAAAACCAAATCACAGCATGAGGTAACGGCCGAGCCACTGAGAATCAGGGCCCAGCCAAATCGACACGTTTTAGGGGACACCATTCGATCCCCATAGGTTTTACCTTAAGGACAGAGAGAAGATGTAAACTTGGTTCCCTTGGCACATGGCTGGGCTAGAATGGCTAGTTATGTGACAGCTGCCTAGTGCTTTTCATTTTACAAAGCGCCTCTCCAGACATGATCTCCCCTAACCCCTGTGACAGCTGAGGGAAGCAAGAACTGAAGGTTAGGAAACTCGGGCTAAGGAGAATTTCCTGATGCCAATCAAACAACAGGACTTGAGCGCAGGCCTCCGGTGCGAGACCATGGAAGAACAAGTCTTTAGACACAACACAGAATGGGTGCCCAATAAGTACTGGCAGACTAAAGGATCCATTAAACATGGAAAATGGCCTCTTTGGCTCAACAGCCCGAGCAATGGAAAGCTCATGAGACGACATCCGCAGAATTGGCTGTTTTCTGTCTCCCCTGTGAAGGTGACACCCACCTCCACCTGCCGGGGGTAAAGTTGGTCGGCCTGTGTCTCAGACCTGGCTCAAGTCTGCTGTGGTGAAGGGGCTCCGTCACACTGCTCCACAGCAGTTTGTGAGCAGAAGTTTTGATAAAACCAGCAGAGAAAAATACATGGATATCGCTACCAAGAGTCTCAGCTAGACTACAATAGGATATAGGCAATGCATCAGCTCAAAGCCTTGATACTCACCGAGGACTTACTACCGGCCATGGGCTTTCATGTCTAGCAGCTCATTTGATCCTTGCGATAGCTCCTTTGACAGTGGGGATAGACCAGAAGTTCAATCCAGGATGCTCTGACGTCCACACAGGTGATCAGAAAGCAAGCACAGCAGCCAGAACATTTTGTTGTTGTTTTTTAAATGTGTTTTTTAATTGTGGATTAGACCATCTGCATTCAACGGTTAGCAGGGCTCACTAAGTCCACGCCCAGATTCCATCCTGCCCCACCTCCCCCCCAGATTTCTTTCCCCCTCTTATGAACCTGCATCCACCTGTTCACCCACGGCGACACCTTTCGACCTTCGAGTCTGTTGCTCCATCTTCCCACTCTGGTCCTCCTTCCCTTGGGAACTTCCAAAGTCTGCTTCCTTTGGCATGTGAGTCTTGTCTTGGTGTTTATCCTCAGAGCAGTGGTCCATTCAATATCTGCCCTTCTGTGATGGACTCACGTCACTCAGCACGATGCTCTCCAGACCCTTCCGAGCCACGAGGTGCCTCGTGGGTTCTTCTTTATCGATGAGTGACACTTAATACTCCGTTGTGTGTATGTACTGACGTTTCATTATCCATAGCTCTACTGACGGGCTTTGGGGCTGACTCCAGCTCCTTGCTTCCATGAGAGTGCTCCCACAAATGTGAGAGGGCACGCGTCTCTGTGTTCTGATTCTTACGTCCTTAGAGAGCACTCACAGCAGAGGGATTGCTGGAGCATATGGGGTGTCTATCCAGTGGCTTGGGTTGGGGTTGGGTGCCTTGGGATGGGTTCTGACTTAGAGAAACACTGTCCGGTCCTGGGCCATCCTCACAGTGGTTCGTGAGTTTGAGCCCACACGGTGCAGCCACTGTGTCAACCCATCTTGTCGAAGGTCTTCCTCTTTGTCCACTGCCCATCTACTTGGCCAAGCAGGATGTCCTCTGACAGCACGTCCAGTGAGGGAGATGAAGTCTCTCCATTCGGCCTCTAAGCAGCATTCTGGCTCTACTTCTCCCAAGCCAGACTTGATGGTTCGTTGGAGTCTGTGGTACTTTGCATGTTCTTCGCCAGCACCATGATTCCTTGTCCACCTTCCACGCATCTGTGGTAGCACCGGCTCGCCTTCCAGGATGGTCGTCCATGTTTACATGCCCACCCACTGTGTGTGAGTCCCAGTCTTCCCAGCTTTCATTGTCTCCGTGTTTCCGAGTTGGGCTGTCATGGGGCTCAGGTGATAATCTCATCACTTGGGTTGGCATCTCCAGGAGGCTAATGATCGTGAGCACTTTTTCAGAGGCCAGTTAGCCATTTGGAGGTCATTTTTTTTGGGGGGGGGAGGGTGTGACTCGACTGTTCATGACCTTTGCTCCCTTGTTAATTGGATCATTCATGTATTTCTTTCTCCTATTGAGGTATTGCAATTTTCTGCAGATTGTAGAAAGTAGTCCCTTGTTTGTTGTGCCTTCATCCAGAACCCCTTTGCTCCCTTGAGGCTAGGACAAGGAGTCCTGCCACCCAGGGTGGTGAGGTCGAAGGGCAAGGAAAGAGAGAAGTGTGGGAATGGGGAGACCAAGGAGGGCCATCTGCAGGGACCCTTGGGAGGGGCTGAGTTCCCCTTTTAGAGGGGATCCTTTGGAGGGACAGGAAACCTTTTTGGAACATAGACAATCAGACCTTCCTAGGCATGTTAAGGCATGAATCCAAGAGCTGGTGCTAATTAGTTCAGCCTGTCTTGTGATCACAGGAAGAACTCGTACTCCTTCCTTGTGCTTTGTGGCAATGCTACTGTCGGACCAAGAACCCTTCTTGCAACACAGCTGGTCATCAGGTGTCCACTCCTCACTCATCAGCCAGTCGGATCTCGGTTTGGAATCTCAGGTCTACGGGAGGACCCTAGGTATGCCACTTCGTTTTCTGAGTCTGTTTTCCTTAAAACGGCGCTGACACCAGTCACTCATTGATGGCTTTCAGAGTTCACTTGGAGGAGATATTGCTGCGGCGGCAGCCGCTGCTGTTAGTTTCCTCAGGGTGGCCCCCTGCCCGAGGCCATCCTGTGCATGCGCGGATGTGGGCCCGTGGCAGCCACAGGGTGTGTATGGGCTGGGTTTGGGGAGTAGGTGGCCACGCTTTCCTCCCTCGTTTTTCTTAGTCTGGAAGTTCTGCTAAAACCCATTAAATGTCAAAGCAACGCCTCCCCCCCACCCACCCACCCAAAGCTCTGCTGACAGCCATGGACGTGGTTGCACATCAAGGGCTTTGGCCAGGAATGGAACCGAGGTCCCTCACATAGGAGGCAAAAGTCTTGTCACCGAAGCATGGCTCCCTTTGGAGTGAAGTGTCCCACATCTGCAGGTGAAGCCCCTGAGGTGAGCCGATGCTGTCAGAGTCACCAACGTAGCAGAGGAGAGGAAAGACAGTAGGGTGATCAAATGGACAAAAAAAGAAGGTCTTAGTACAGTGGATGACCCACTAGATGACTGGTGAGACCCAGTAGATGTTGGTGAGATCTAGTAGATGACTGGTGAGACCCAGTAGATGATTGGTGAGACCCAGTAGATGATTGGTGAGACCCAGTAGATGACTGGTGAGACCTAGTAGATGATTGGTGAGACCCAGTAGATGATTGGTGAGATCCAGTAGATGATTGGTGAGACCCAGTAGATGACTGGTAAGACCCAGTAGATGATTGGTGAGACCCAGTAGAT
>NW_022103906.1:97089932-97113402 GCF_000313985.2 Echinops telfairi | reverse complement strand
TGGTGAGACCCAGTAGATGACTGGTGAGACCCAGTAGATGATTGGTGAGACCCAGTAGATTTTGGTGAGACCCAGTAGATGATTGGTGAGACCTAGTAGATGACTGGTGAGATCTAGTAGATGACTGGTGAGACCCAGTAAATGTTGGTGAGACCCAGTAGATGACTGGTGAGATCTAGTAGATGACTGGTGAGACCCAGTAGATGTTGGTGAGACCCAATCTGAAGGAAATGAGTGGGTCCCGTGTGAGGCAGCTTTGCAGCGTCAGCACTCTGACCTGAGAAGTGGGTTTGCCAGCTTTGCCGAGGTCTCCTGAAGGTAGGCCAGTACCCAGAGGCAAACCTATGAGTCAGTCTGCCTAATTCCTCGTAACCCATGCAAGCGTACAACGTGTATTTAACACGGGGCTGCAATTGATTGTCATCTCCCCATCAGTCATTCCCCAGGCAGCCCCTGTGGGCCAAGTGTCGACCGGAGACAGGCAGTTGGCGGTCCGGTCCGTTCAGGCCGAGCTGCTAACTGCGCTGGGGCCTTCAGCCAACTGCTTAACTTCTGCATGTCTCGCTCTCCTTATCTGTAAAATGGGGATAATAATACTCACCTACCTCACGAGGCTTGTTGCAAGAATTAATTAAAGTTTATGAAGTACTTTGAGATTCCTGGATAAAAGGCCCTGCAAAAGTACAAAGTATTATTATCATAATCCAGCAGGCTATAAAAGATAATTTTGCAGGAAAAGGCAAAAAGTTAATTTCCATACAAGCAGAAACAAAGGCAGATATAGTCTCAGAAAGTTTTTTTTCTAAGTCCAGAAGATAATTTATATAATTTTTAAAAATTATAACCTGTTTTCTCCCTGCCAATAATCAATGCAGCGTGATAATTACAGATTTCAGCTACAGGCCAGCAAGGAATAAGAAATGTCTTTGTGAGCCAGGCGCTGGTCAGGGACTCGCGGGTGAGCTCTTTCTGAGAGGCCCCTCAGCAGTTGCAGCTCGATGTGGCCTGGAGGACGAGAAGGTGTGCCCACGAATCCAGGACTCAGCGCTGGACGCCTCCCCTGGCTCTTGTCTCCGGGCCTCTGAGGAAGACTCGGTGGCATCCCAGCTCCCCTGAGTGTGGTGACTTGTAGCCACCAGGGACAACCGGAGACGTTGGCTGGGAGGGATCCGGCTGGTTGAAGGGAAAGCTGGGCTGCTGCCAAGTCTACATCCTAGTTCATGTTCAAACACTCATCCCCCCCACAGCCCAGGAAAGCCACCCACCTCCCACCTCGAGGTGTCTTCCCTCATACGAAGACGGCGCAGACCATCTCCGCCTGCCTCTGAGCTACGAGGAGAGAGTCAATTACCTCTTTCAAAAGCATTCATAGAAGATAAATAGACATGGGACTTTAAAGATGGGGAGCTCTATCTCTGAGGGGATGTTTCATATTGCTTTTCTCTTTCATCTTCACTGGAAGCCTTGGCAGACGTTTAATTAAACGCC
This sequence comes from Echinops telfairi, assembly GCF_000313985.2. Lineage (NCBI taxonomy): Eukaryota > Metazoa > Chordata > Mammalia > Afrosoricida > Tenrecidae > Echinops > Echinops telfairi. Next base: position 97,111,914 of record NW_022103906.1, on the reverse strand, counting down.
TGGCTGGGAAAGCCTCAGAAGGCAGCAGGCACAACAAGCCCGGGCCCCCAGGAATGGCACAGCCATCGGGGACCCGGTGGGATGCTGAGTGGGGTGACCCTGGGCTTGGGGCTGAAAGAGGCCCACAGGTGAACCACCTCTGCCCCCCGTTAACTGGGGCTTGGCTTGGGGGGAAATGTTACCGCTCGGTTTACTGCTAGGGGTAGTAGGAGGATTGTCTGGTATTGAGGAAGAAGTGATTTTTATCCTGATTTGGGTGTGTTAGATGCACAGAGAAATCAGAGTGTGCAGGGTGGACAGAATGGCTACACAGTTTCCACAACTCACTTGGCAATTTGAAACAAAGAAACAAACCAACCAAATGTAGGCCTGAAACGGAAAACACAAAATGAACGAGGACTAAGGGGAAGGGAAAGGCAATGCATTTGTCTTGCCCATTCCTGGAGCCAGTGTGCTTGGGGAGGGGTCCCTCTCCTGGGTGAGTGGGGGGCATGGGAGGGAGGGCTGTCTGGAGAAAGGGGTCAGGGTGGCATGGCAGGCCAAATTTGAAAGTGAGGACCTTGGAGGGGAAGCCACTGGAACAGGCTTTGGGGGCCACAGCCTACTCAAGCCACTCCTTCAGATCACCCAAAGCCAACAGCCGCCAAGTCCCAGTCGCCTTGTCCTGAGCAGAAGACTCACTTTCCAGTCCGGCTCCACTGCTCGCTGCAGGAAACCTCAGAGGTCTTTTCACCCCTCCGGTCCTCTTCCTATCTGAAAGACGGGGTGCCCGCCACAGGGGGCCATGAGGAATCTGTGCTCAGTGCCCAGCCAACTGACAACCTGTAGGGGTCCCTGGCATGGTAGGTGCTCCCATATCCTGACTTGGGGCCCTTGTGTCACCAAATGCTGTGTCCCTCTTGTGTTGTTGATGCTCCATAAGCAATTTGTGAGGTCCGGCATTGGGATCTTAATTTTCCAGAACAATTTTTCACAAAATTTCCTTGCTATGAAAAAGAGAAAGATTAACTTTGGAACATAGGAGCCGCTCCTTCCTTGCTATCCCAAGGAAGGTGACCAGCCAAGCCTTGATTTCCAGAGCACTACACGCTCAGGCACAGGTGTGATTGTGAGGGTGGCACAGGTCGGAGCGGCATTTCGTTCTGTGTGCACCAGGCAGCTGTGGGTCCGGACCAGTTCAAGGGCACCTAACAACAATGACGGCGATGACAACAGCTCCCCTGCCCATCTCAGGAGTGGACCAGAGGCTCAGATCAGCAGCACGGAGATGGTGGTGAAGGGAGCCATTGGGGAAAAGTAAAACCACAGCTGTCACTCATCTGTCATGTTATTGTCCTGTGGTGGCTTGCATGCCACTGGGAGATGCGGGGAGCTGTGTCCCTGTGTCCTAGGGTCCCGGAGGACAGCAGGGTCACAGGTGCAAGAAGTGTGGTGTGGGGAAGCCACCTGACCTCCTTGGATGACATGGGAGGAAGGAGGGGCTCAACACTGGCTTCTGTGAAGCAGGGATCAGACCTGCCTCCATCCTCTTTTCTCCTCTCCCCATTCTGACCCCAGAGGTGCCCCCCCAAGGGCTCGCTGCTACTCAGCTGGGTTTGAGAACTCATTACCACAGTCACACAGGACTCCCAGACAGCAGTCACAATGATTAGGAGTTTATTAGGGAAGTGTGGTTGTTACATCATCTGGTGCCAACTTGAGACTATTAAGTAAGGTGACCAGATTTTCACATTGGTAAAGTGGGACAAAAGCGGGACACCATTGATAAAACTCATATCCTGGTGAAATAGCCACATGGCAGCCGAAAACCGTATACCCTAGCTTGTCGTGCATTCTTTAAAAAATCGGGACTTTTAAAAAACGCTGTGTGACGTGTGACAGATTGTTAAAAATTGGGACTGTCCCACCAAAAGCGGGACGTCTGGTCACCTTACTATTAAGAGTGAAGGGGTGGAGTTTAGCCCGTCAGTCAGGTAGCAAGCAGCTTGATGACCTCATTTGGAGATGCTAGGAGATAAATAGCTTGCTGGAGGTGGGACACACACACACACACACACACACACACACACACACACTCCCTGAGAGACTTCCTGATGACAAGACACATGGAGCTATGCTAGAGCCCTGGAGCTGGAGGAGCCACATGGAGACCCACACCAGTGCTGAGATATTTCCACGACCACTGGAACCACAAGACTTTCCACCCACTGGCCTGTGATCTTCCTGCACTTGGTGTCATTGCATGTGTTCTGTGACTCTGAAGAGGACTTTATAAATTAGTATCAGACAGATGGGACTCGATCTGGACTAGGCCGGAATGTTTTCTTAATGTACAATTGCTCGTTGATATAAAGTCCTCTCTTACACACATATGAGTGTCTATGAATTTGTTTCTCTAGTCCACCCAGACTGACACTGCAGTTAACAGAAACACTCAGGAACTGGTTCTTCCCCTCAGGACAGCCTCTCCTCAGCGGTCCCCGAAATGACACCTAGTCCTAGTCTTCTGTCTCTCAGTCACCTGGCCCCTTAGCCTCTGTCCTGCATGGGAAATGTGACAGAGCTCTTGTAGAGTGGCTGGTCAGTGCCCCCAAGGCACCCCACCCTGCCATCACTCACGGCCATACAGACTGAACTCTAGCTCTGAGGGTCAGCCAACCCAGCTCTCCCAGTTAGGCACCTGCAGCACCCCCTCCACCAGCAAGCCTCCTGACCAAAGGCACTCAGGTTCACCCCATCTGTGAGTGGGGACTGTCTTGTGGTCTGGCTCTTGTTTCTGTGGCCACTTCTCCTTGGTCACAGTTCTTTGGCCCTGGGGACGAGGGTTAAAGTGCAGGGATCTCGGGGTCTGTGATGGCTGCAGTCCATGTCAACAAGGGAGCGGTGGAGTCCAACCTACCAATCAGGCTGAAGCCTGATGATGCTTCCTCAGGGGTGTGGCCTTTGTGTATGGAAGACTCTGAGTGGAACGGAGATCTCTCTTGCCAGTGCACCTTGTGCTGAGGCTGGATCCTGTATCTGCCTCCTCAGCTTCCTGCCATGTGTCCATCCTGCCATGGAGATAAATAGCGCACACTCCACTTCCTGCTTTTTCTTGTTGTGAACAAGACACATGGAGCTATGCTGATGGAGCCAGAGCCCTGGAGCTGGAGGAGCCACGTGGAGATCCACACTAGTGCTGAGTTGCTTCCACCACCACTGGATCCACAAGACTTTCCACCCACTGGCCTGTGATCTTGCTGCATTTGGTGCCATTGCACATGTTCCATGACTCTGAAGAGAACTTTATAGATTGGTATCAGACATATGGGCTAATATTGGATTTAGGGACTTGATCTGGACTGGGCTGGGATAATATGCAATTGCTCTTTTCTATAAAGCTCTTTCTTGCACACCTATGAGTGCTCTGAATTTGTTTCTCTACTCCACCCAGACTAACACATTACTTCTGCATCCATCAGCTGTGGACCTGCTGCCTTGCCTTTCTGCTTCCTGTTCATTAGCTTCCATGGCTGCAAGAGCCAGGAGAAACCTCTGGCTGACACCAGATTGACAGACTTGAGCCATACTGGACTTGTCTATTTCTACAACTGTGTGAGCCAGTCATCTCTTTCTATAGACACACACACACACACACACACACACGCACGCACGCACGCACACACGCACGCACACACACACATCACTAATTCTGCTTCTCTAGAGAACCTGATGGGACACATTTGGTGCCAGGAGTGGGGTCCCTCTTCAAAGGGACTTTGCCTCCCCTTCATTCAGGTGGCTGTGAGTTTGTAAACTGGCTCAAGTCTGAGAATGGATTGAGGGGTTGTGACTCTCTAGTTGAGCAATTTGAGCTAAATTGTTGTTCACTTGATCTATAATTTTCCTTCTTGCATAGGTCAAGTAGATATTTAGTAGACTTACCTAACTCTGCCTGAGTAGCCAATGCCATAAGTCCATGTGAGTCAGACGATTTGGACTCCTGCTTTGACTCTGCTATCCATTACAGTAACCATGCCTACATAAAATAACAATCACAGAAATCTTAGGAGATGCTGGGGCTCCCTCCTCAAATTTGTTTCTTAAAGTTTTGGTAAAAGGTGTGTCATCGGCACACCCCTTTCATGGGTCTATGGGTTTATCCTGGAAAATCCACTCCAACATGGCCATTTCTCTATGTCTTTGGATACCTTTTTCCATAGGTGGTTCTGGGAACATCTACTTGATTTAGATGGTAGGCCACCTCACCAGCCATGCACACTGAACCAGACAAATAAGCTATTAGATCCCTTTCTCACCTCTTGAGCTGAAAACTGAAGGCAAAACCCATGCCTACTGGGGACCCATATTGATATTAAAATAACTGGTGTTATTTTGGGTATTAGCTTTGCTACCTCGGGCATGGAGGTCGACAGCTCCCTCTTGACTGTCAGTGAAGACTTATCTGTACTTACAGGACTGAAACATAACTGTCATTGCCTTTAGGCCTAATCGAACATGAGAACTAAGTTAGAACACTCATCAATATGATTTTGTTTCTCTAGAGCCACTCCTGGTACCAAATGAGAACCTAACCTAACACAGGGTCCAAAGGACATGCTCCATTCCTGGCTTTTTGCTCTTGTTGGTAGTGAGATTCCCCTTTTCTGCTTCTGAGATGGATAATTTTCAACCCCAGCTGGATGGCAACATCCATCATTTCCCCACATTCGAGTTAAAAGTTTGTGCAATTACAGCCAATTCTGTTAGCGATCACTCACAATGGAATCACCTCAGCCCATTAGCATCTTCCCCCACCTTGTCTTACCCAGAACCTTCAGGAAAGCAGAACAAAACGAAGACAAGCCCATTTGGTATGAGATGCAAAGAGGGCAGCTAGAAGAGTATCCAGTCATCACTCACCACACCGTGATAGTGCAGCTTCAGGATGCTGCCAGACGGAGACAGACTGTGTAGGAGAGAGTCAGTGAAGAGTTCAAGAACAGCAGAGGGGCATTGTCTGACAAAGTGCCAGAGAGGAGTAGCTCTGATATAAAGCCATTCCAATCCGACGAAGGAAGAGCGGCAGTCTCCTAAAAGGAGAGCCAGCCTCAAGGACAGGCCCTCCGGGGATCTCCCTTCCCGGATGTGGCACAACTCAAAATGAGAAAGAATAACTTCAAGCATCTATTAATCATGGGATGTGGACGTACAATGTGTGGATCTAGGAAAGTGAACCTAATGAGGCACTTGAAGATAAATATCTTAGACATTAGGTTGCTGAATTGGACTGGGGTGGACTAGCCACCCTGAATCAGACAATCAGATGGTCTACTTGGCTGGGAATGACACCTGGAACAGGAAGAGTGTCCTGTTCATTACAGAAAGGACATCTTAAGAGCTACCCTAAAGTATACACTGCCAGCAAATGGTTAACATCCATTTGACTCTAAGGGAGACCATTATGATGATGATTTTTCAAATTTACACTAATACCAAACACAAAACGGTTGAATATTTTTACCAACATCCGTAGCCTGAAATTGATCAAACATGCAATTACAGTGTATGGATAGTTACTGGTAATTAGAATGTGAAATTTGGAAACAATGAAGGATCTGAAGCTAGGAAATACAGCTTTGGTGATAGGAATGGCATCAGAGAGCCCATGATAGGATTTTGCAAGACCAACATCCTATTTACTACAAATAGGCTTTTTAAAAATAACATAAGTGCCAAATCTCCACGTGGACCTTGCCAGTGGAATACACAAGAATCAGACTACGTCTGTGGAAAGAGACCATGGGGAAGCTCAGTACCGTCAGTCAGAACAAGGCCAGGGGCCAGCTGCATAACAGACCACGAGTAGCTCATAGGCAAGAGCAATGAAAGCAAGTCAATGAGACTCAAAGGGCAACCTTGAGCATAGCCCAGCCGAACCCAGACTCTCTCAAGAACAGAGCTGATGCCTCGGACGCTAAACCTGAGCACCACCCAAGCTGTGGGGTGACAGAGGCATCATACACGGAGATAGAAAAAGGTCATTCGAAAGAGATTAAACAAAAAAGGCAAATGCAGATGTCAGAAAATACTCTGAAACTTACTCTTGAATGTAGACTAGGTAAAGGAAATGAAAGAAAGAGAGTTGAGCAAATCATTTCAATAGGTGGCCCAAGAAGACCAAGTGCAGAATTATAACGAAATGTGCAAAGACCTGGAGTTTAAGAACCAAGATGGAGCAACATACTCATCATTTCTCAAGCTGAGAGAGCAGAGGAAGCGAAACCAAGTGCTGAGTTTCAATACTGAAAACGTCTATAAGCAAGACCTCGAATGACTCAGGAAGCATTACAAAAAGGTGGAAGGAATACACAGAGTCACTGTACAAAAAGGAACAAATGGATAGATTTTGACCATTTCAGGAGGTAGCATGAGCTTAGGGACCGATGGTCCTGAAAGAAGTCCAAGTTTCATGAAAGGCATTGGCCAAAAATAAGGTTCCTTGTATTGATGGACTACTAGTTGAAATGTTTCAAGTGGCAAATTCTGGCCACACTCACTCCCTGTGCCAAGGGATTTGGAAGACGGCTACATAGCCAACCAAGTGGAAGAGATCCGTATTTGTGCACATTTCTCAGAAAGGTGATCCTACAGAATGCAGAGATCATCGATCAATATCCTTAATATCACATGCAAGCAGTTGTGCAGAAGATGATTCAGAAGCAGTTGAAATGGCATACGAACAGGAAACTGCCAGAAATTCAAGCTGGATTCTGAAGAGGTTATAGGACGAGAGATATCATTGCTGATGTCAAATGGATCCTGGTTGAAAGCAGAGACTATGGGGGGGGGGGGGGAGAAACTGTTCACTTACATTCAATTGACTATGCAAAAGCCTTGTGTGGCTCAGAGGAAAGTATGGCTGACGCTGTGGAGAATGAGAATTCTGGTACACGTAATTGTGTTCATGTGGAACCTGTGCCTAGACGAAGAGGCATCGTTAGAACAAAACAAGGGCGATTTAAGTCAGGAAAGGCGGGGTCAGGGTTGTATCGTTTCACCGCACTTACTCCATGTGTGCACCAGCCAAAGAGAGAAAACCTGGACTCTGAAGAAGAACGCAGCACCAGGGTTGGAGGAGGGCTCCCGACAGCCTGCACTGTGCACGTCACCGCTTGCTGAGCGAAGAAGACTTGACGGGGTTACTGGGGAGGATCATAACCTTCAGCACGAACTCTAAACCCGCATCCTAACAACGGAACCAATACCCAGCAGTGTGATGAATGGGGGAAATGTCGACATTGTGAAGAATTTCATTTTAATTGGATCCAAAATCAAAGGGTGCATGGTCTCGAGAAGTTTTGTACCCCAAGATCGCTTTACACTGTTAACGAGCAAACACGTCACTTGGAGGGCTAAAGTACACCCGACCCAGACTGGGCATTTTCAAGCAATTATAGGCATCCTGATGTCGGATGATGAAAACGGAAAAACAAAGAAGAATGGATGCGCTTAAATTACAGACTAGAGCAGTGGTTCTCCACCCTCCTCATGCCGCCACCCTTTCACACAGTTCCTCATGTGGTGGTGACCCCAACCGTAACATTATTTTCATTGCTACTTCATATCTGTAATTTTGCTACTGTTATGAATCAGGTGACCTCTTGAAAGGGTCGTTTGACCCCCCCAAAGGGGTTGTGACCCACAGGTTGAGAACCGCTGGAATAGATGAACAATACTGTAAAGACCATGGACTATCAGAAGAATGAACAAATTAGTCTTGGAAGAATGTGTTAGTCTGGGTCGACAAGAAAGACAAATTCATAGACACTCTTATGTGTTTAAGAAAAAGCTTTCTATAAAGAGTAATTGTATATTAAGAAAACATCCCAGCCAAGTTCAGATCAAGTCCATAAGTCCAATCTTAGCCCATATGTCCAATACGAGTCTATAAATTCCGCTTCAGACTCACGCAACACATGCAAGGACGCCGAATGCAGGACGATAACAGGCCAGTGGGTGGAAAGTCTTGCGGATGCAGTGGCGGTGGAAGCATCTCAGCGCTGGCATGGGTTTCCACGTGGCTCCTCCAGCTCCATCAGGGGTCTCTGTGTGACTTGTCAGCAGGAAGGCAAGCAGAGTATCTGTGTGTATCTGGCCTCCAGTGAGCTATTTACTTCTGTGGCGCCTCCAAATGAGGTCATCAAGCTGCGACCTGATTGACCAGTTAGACTCCACCCCTTCACTAGTTGACACCAGATTAAAGCTGAACATTGAACAAGGAAGACCGAAGAAAAATGCATACATTTGAATTATGGCACCGGCTGAGAAGAGTGAACATACCATGGCCTGTCAACGAACCAACAAGTCTGTCTTGGAGGAAGCAGAGCCAGAACGCTGCTTAGAGGCAGGGATGGTGAGACTTCATCTCATGCACTTTGGACGTGTCGTCCGGGGAGACCAGTCCCTGGAGAAGGACGTCCTGCTTGGTAAAGTGGAGGGCCGCGGAAAGGGGAAGGCCTTCGACGGGATGGACTGACACTGTGCCCGCAGCCACAGGCTCCAACCTCAGGACAATTGTGAAGGTGGCAGTGTTTCCGTGGCACGGAGGGCCACTCTGAGTCAGAAATGATTGGACAGCATCGGACAACAACAAGGTGACACCAGCAGGGCAGGGATCCAAAGCCAGGGCCCCCGGGGGTCCATGCCCCTGCACTTTCCCCAGACGCTGCAGCCCTTCCGGGAAGAGGCCCTGCCTCCTGGTCCGAAGGCCGAGATCTCGTGCCTTGATCGGTCAGAGTGATGAGAGTTGGGTGGACGGTGGTGTGCTCTTCAGAGGGCAGAAGTGTTATGCATGGTACTGCCCCAGGAGTTCCCAGAATCCTCAGGAGAAGGCCATGCCCACACAGAGGCCTCATTGGCTATGACCTGATTGACAGCCTAGACTCCACCCCTTCACTCAAGTTGACAGGAGATTCTGTAACTGCCACAACCAGTGATCCCTATGCAGTATTTGTCTATATCAAATTGGCCGACTTTGTTGAGCATAATATCTTCCAAATTCATCCATGTATGAGGTGTTTGGCACTTCCATCATTGTTTTTGAAAGGGCACATAGTATTCCATCATATATACGTACCAGAGTTTATTTATCCATTCCTCCACAGATGGGAATTTTAGTTGTTTCCATTGTTTTGCTATTGTGGATAGTACTTTGATAAACCCGAGTGTGCATGTATCTGTTCGTGGTTTGTTCTTTATTTCTATGGGATACACACCAAGTAGAGAGGTTGCTGGGCTGTGTGGCATTTCTATTGAAGGTGTTTAAGGCAGCATCGCGCTGGTTTCCACAGTGGCTGTACAAGTCAGGAATCCTGCCAGCGGGAGATCAGTGTTCCAGCCTTGTTACATCCTCTCCAGGAGTTTTATTTTCTGTGGGTTTTTTTCCTTTAATTTTGCTGTCGGTGCCCAGGTAAGGTGGTGTCTCATCATTGTTTTAATTTGCATTTATCTTAGAGGTAGTGATTGCAAGCATTTCTTCACGATGATTGACTGCCTGGATGCCAGCCTTGCTGAGTTGTCTAGTCGTGCCATTTGCCCATTTTAAAATTGGATTATTCATGTTTTCCTTATCAAGGTGGTGGAGTATTCCATAGATTTTAGAGATCAGTCTTTTTTTTTTAATCATTTTATTGGGGGCGTGTACAACGCTTATCACAATCCATACACCCATCTGTTGTCTCAAGCACATTTGTACATTTGTTGCCATCATCATTCTCATAACATTTGCTTTCTACTTGAGCCCTTGGTATCAGTTCATTTTTCCCCTTCCCTCCCCGCTCCCTCCCTCACAAACCCTAGATAATTTATAAATTATTATCATGTCTTGCACTGTCCGACATCTCCCTTCACCCACTTTTCTGTTGTCCGTTCCCAGAGAGGGGGTTATATTTAGATCCTTGTGATCGGTTCCCCCTTTCTACTCCACCTTCCCTCCACCCTTAGAGATTAATTAATCTTTTACTGATATATCATTGACCAAATTTTTTCCCTAATGTGTGAGTTCTCTTTTGATGAAGTCTGGATGTCCATGAGTGTGTTTTTAGGGGTCCCTGTCCTCTGATTTGTCTTCTTTATGGGGGGGGGTTTCATTCTGTTGGGTAGCATGCTTGTGCTCTTGATCAGGGCCCTTACGTTTGACCCTGTTTGTTTCCTTGGTGATCTTGATAGCTCTGGGGTTTATATGGAAGTCTCATCCAGCATGAGTTTGCGTTTGTGTGTGCTATAAGCTGTGGGTCCTGTTTCATTCTCTTGCAGCTGGAGATCCAATTTTTCCAGCATCATTTATTGAAAAACTCTATCTTCCCCCATTTCATGTGCTTTAGCCCTTTGTCAAAATTCAGCTATCCTTATAAAAAATCAGGAGCTTGGTTTTATTTTGGTATCTGCTGATTTATTGGTCTGCATATCTATTATTGTACCAATAGCAAGCTGTTTTGACCACCACGGCTGTGGTATAGGTTTCAAAATCAGGAAGTGACAGGCCTCCTATTTTGGTTTTGTGTTTCAGTAGTGGTTTGCTCATCCTGGTCTTACATTTTTTGCTTCCCCTATAAAGTTGGTGCTTAGTTTTTCCATTTCTTTGAAGAACAGTGCTGGAATTTAGATCAGAATTGCATTATATGAACAGGTTATTTTAAGTAAAATTGACGTTTTCACAAGGGTCCATGAACATACAACATTCTTCCATTTACGTGTTTTGTATTTTCTTTGTAGAAAGCTTTATCACTTGTTAGATTTCTAAGCATTTCATTTTGGGGGTTATTATTTAAAATGGTATTTTAAAAATTTTCCTTTTCAGAGTTCTCTTCCTTAATGTAAAAGAATTCTATTAATTTTTTATGTTGATTGTATAGCCTGCCAAGTGTTTCAATTAGGTCCAGCAATTTTCTTTTGGAATCTTTGGTATTTTCTATATGTAAAGTCATATTGTTTGCAAAAAGAGTTTCACTTCTTCTTTGCCAATTGGGATGCCTTTAGCTTCTTTTGATGTCCAAGAGCTCCAGCTGAGACTTCCTGAACTATGCGAAATAAGAGTGGTGATAAAAGGCAATCTTTCAGGGTGGGTGGAAAGGGGGAACCGATTACAAGGATCTACACTTAATCTCCTCCTTGGGGGACTGACAACAAAAATGTGGGTGCAGGGAGACATCGGACAGTGTAAGATATGACAAAATGATAATTATAAATTGTCAAGGGTTCCTGAGGGAGTGGGGAGCGGGAGGGAGGGGGAAAATGAGGACCTGATGCCAGGGGCTTACATGGAGAGCAAATGTTTTGAGAATGATGAGGGCAATGAATGTACAAATGTGCTTTATACAATTGTTGTATGTATGGATTGTGAGAAGAGTTTTATGAGCCCCCAATAAAATGATTAAAGGAATAAAACGATTTGGGTCCCTCGCCCCAAAAAAAGGCATTCTTGTGTGGTTTCTGTTTGGAGAAGGAATGCTTTCAATTTCTCTCCATTGCGTGAGATGCTGACCACTGGTTTTGCATCTATGGCCTTTATTTTGTGAGGAATTTGTTTTTCATCCCTATTTTTATTAAGGGTATTTATCAAAAACAGATGCCGGATTTGGTTAAAGACCTTTTCTGCATCTATTGATACAATCATAGGGTTCTTTTGCTTTGCTCACATGGTCGATTTATATTGAATATCCTTCAAATATTAAACCATCTTTGCGTACTTGGTATGAATCCCAATGGACCATGATGTGCTTTTAATAATTTTACCAGCTAAGATTTTGTTGAAAAAAATTTGCATCTTGATGGCCATTTAAAAAAATTAATATCTGGTTTAATCTATCACTGCTCCTTCTAAAAATTAAGTAAACACAATATCTTTAAAATATATTTATATTCTGCAAGTCTGTCCGTTGCTGCTGTTGGGTGCCAGCTAGTGAGTCCTGCCCCACACGGGCCCCGCGCCCAGAAGGGAACCCTGCCGGCCCTGCCAGCCTCCCCATTGCTCCCATGCCGGAGCCCTGGCTACAGCCACGGTGCCCATCCATCTTGTCGAGGGCGTTCCTCTTTTCCACTGGCCCTCTACCTTACAAACCACGGTGTCTTTCTCCAGGAACTGGCCGCGCCGGACAACATGTCCAAGGTATGTCCATTTGCTTTCTGTGTCATCCATCTGGAGAAGTCCGTGTGTGCAGTTGCCTTCTGTGTTCTTGAAAACAGGTGCTTGCTATGAACAAGCCATTGGTCTTGCAAAATCCTAGCACGCCATCTCCAGCTTCGTTTATATCACCAAGATCACATTTTCCAACTACTATTCCTTCCTCTTTATTTCCAACTTTTGCTTTCAATACGTATCAAGGGCCTTGATTGCAGGTTTGCTCAGTTTCAGACTGAATGCAAGGTTAGAATTTGTCAATGTCTTCGTCACTAGCTTCGGTGGGTGGAGGATTCATTGAAATAATTGTTATATTGACTGAATGCCCTTGAAGGCGGATAGGTGTAATGGGATCGCAGACAGCACTGTTCTTTAAGATAGCTCTGGAAATATCCATTCTGATCATGAATGCGATTCCTCTCTATGGCATCATTTCTGGCATCGTGAACCATATCATTTCCTGATCCAAAGTGCTCAGCAGCAGTCCCTGGCAGCCCCCTAATGCCTGAGATAGCAATCTTCATGGGTTCTACTTCTTTTTTCCATGCCTTCCAATTTTCCTAGACTCATGCCTGTACATCTCGAGTTCTGACTATTGGGAGTATTTGCAGCTGTTCCTTCTCACCTAGCGTTGCCCTCTTCAGCAAAGGAAGGGCCCAAAGTCTCCACGCCCACGGGCTCTGCTCCATTCCAGGCCCTGGGGTCGACTCCACTCCGAGAAGGCAGCTCCTCCTCCGTCACTGTCACTCGTCAGGCACCTTATCAACCCAGGGGCCCAGCCTCTGGCACTATCTCTGACCACATTCTGCGTCCGTTCCTCAGGCGTCAGTAGCTGACAATGCTTCTATTCTAAGCCCAAGGTTTTCCGGCTCCTTCCTCCAAGTGGGAAGCTAAGTCCTTCTCCACTGTCTATCCGCTGAAACCTATTCACTTTGGGGGACCCTGCAGACGTTGGCAATACTAGTGACACAGCTCCCAGCATCACAGCCACACACAAGCCACCACAGTGCGGCACACTGACAGACAAGGGCTGGCATGCATGTGTGAAGGGTGTCAAATAAAATCCACAGAAAAGTGGGATTAAAACAACAAACGGTTCCCATGCACTTTCTGAAGTTCCATTGTGTATCTAGTTGGTGATGTAAGAAAAACAGAGAACACGTCTTCCGATTGACTTTAAAACCTTTGTGGCCCTGTTGGGTCGGCTTATGACAAGTCACCAGTTCAAATCTACCAGGCGCTCCACGGGAGAGAAATGAAGCTGTCTGCTCCCTTCAAGCCCGACAGCTCCAGAAAGGCCTGGCTGATGGCCGTGGGCTTGGCGTTGACTATGGACCTACCGAGGAGCTCTAATGGCGCAGTGAGTGCAGTGTTCAGTTTCGAAAGGAAAAGTCCGTGATTCGAGGCTTTCAGCCAGTCCACGGGGGAAGATGTAGCAGTCTCTTCTGTAAGGATGTACAGCTTTGGCAGCCCTGGAAGAGGCAGCTCGACCCTGTCCTGTAGTATCATTATGAATGTGATCAGTTGGATGCTGTGTTTGGTTTGGGTCTGTACCTGCTATTGTTGGGAAATTTTATATATGACATCTCCCTTAATCCACTGAATGACTTTGGGTAGTAAGTACTATAACCCACACCCACCCCTCTTTTTAAGGTTATGTGTTAGTCTGGGTAGACTAGAGAAGCAAATTCATAGAAACACATATGTGTATAAGACAGAGTTTTATATCAAGGATATTTGAACATTGAGAAAACATCCCAGCCCAGTCCAGATTGAGTCCATAAGTCTGATATTAGCCCATATGTCTGATACCAATCTATAAAGTCCTCTTCTGACTCACAAAACACGTGCAATGATGCTGAATGCAGGAAGAACACAGGCCAGTGGGTAGAAAGTCTTTGGATCCAGTGTTGTTGTAAGCATCTCAGTGCTGGCAGGGGTCTCCACGTGGCTGCTCCAGCACCCAGGGCTGCATCAGGGTAGGTCCATGTGGCTTCTCCTCAGGAATGTCTCACAGGGAGTCAGCCTTGTCAGTAGAGTGTCTTGCGGAGAGTGAGCAGAGAGCCAGAATCTCCCGCCTCCGAATAGGAAAAGAATTTTCCAGAATCCTCAGAAGGCCATGCCTACACAGAGGCCTCATTGGCTATGACCCGATGGACAGACTAGACTCCACCCCTTCACTCTTATTCGTCTCAAATCCCAAAGTGACACAAGCGTGTGTACCCACCACAGGGAAAGCCGGGAAGAACGACTGGAAGTGACGCAGTATGGGACCACCCTGTGCCAAGATGGAGCCAGAGGTTGGACTCAGCTGGACTGACCCCCAGGCCGGCGCTCTCTCGGTACTGGTGATCTTCTGGCCCCTCCTAAATTCATGACACAGGGCGAGTTATGCCAACCGGAAAAGCTGGATCTGGATGCCTTTGGAATGGATTCCATGCGGAAAGAGCGATGTATAGCCATGGTAATATTAAATTAGGGTTGATTACGTCCTACTGTGGGTTGAACACCACCCATGCCATGTCACTGAACCTTCGTATACAGATGATACAGACATCCCTCTTCTTCACAGGTGGGGAAATTGGGCCTCTGAGAGAATGACTCTCCAAAGGCACGCAAGTAACAGGTGTGCCTCCAAATTAGGTTGCAATACTACCAGTAAGTCATTAAGAATTGCAGTTTAAAGACCCCTTTTAACACTGCAGAGTGGGAGGAAGATCGCAGCTGGTTAGAGGAGGAATTGTTTTATTTTATTTTTCACAGAGGCAGTTTCTGAATTGTTCAGATTCAACAAATAGATTTTGTGAATGACGGGTGAAAATAGTGGGGTGGGAGGAAAGTAAAAAAAAGAAGAAAGAAAAATGTGTATGTATGTATGTATGTATGTGTATGCCAATGCAATAAGGAAGCAGATGGACCCTTTGGGCCTCTATTTAAATCTTGCCTCAGTACGAGAACAGTTTGTTCTGTTAATTTAGCATCATATGATGCTCACCTTCCCGACACACTTGCTGAAGACAGACGTGTGCATAAGCAAATGTGGTGAAGAAAGCTGATGGTGCCCCGCTATCAAAAGATATAGCATCTGGGGTCTTAAAGGCTTGAAGTTAAACAACTGGCCATCTAGCAGGGAATCAACAAAGCCCACCAAGAAGCACACCAGCCTGTGTGATCATGAGGTGTCGATGGGAAGAGGTATCCAGAAGTTCAAAAACAAGCAATCAAATTGATGTGAAGGGACATGGGTCTAGTGGAGACCCAAAACCCATCTGTAAGATATTTGACAGTTCCTCTCAGAAGGGCCACACCGAAGGGATGATAAATGCAGGGTGTGGTAAGGCACTGATGAGCCACATAACTATCCTCTCTAGTTCTTTAATATTTCCTCCCCTTACTATTATGGTTTTTATTTGTTTTACCTCATTAATCATGTTAGATGTGTGTATATTCATTTATATATTTAAGATCGCTCAGTACATGAAAGCCAAGATGGATAACCCTTCAGAAGCAGTAACAGGAATAATGGTTCCCGGGGCGTGCAGGAAGAGAGGGAGTTCAGGGGGAGCTGATAACATTGATGACTGTATAACCGCACTCGAGGGCAATGAACAACGTTGTATGAGAATGGATCTATTGGATTGTGTAAGATATGAGGAAAAAAACTGTTATGGAAGGGATGGTAAAATAAGGGTTCCCTGGGGGCGGGGTGGGAGGGGAAGGAGATAGAAGGGAGCTGATGTCAAGGAGTTCAAGAAGAAAGAAAACGCATTGAAACTGACTGTGGTGGCAATTGTACTATACTGCATGATGTGATTGAACTACGGAATGTTATGATATCTGTAAGAGCTCTCAATAAAGTGATTAAAATTCTTAAAAATAGGCCAGCGAGCCGATGCCTCACAAGGGAGGTGGCGACTCACCGCCAGGGTGTCCCCACGCAGGGCCAGGCGTTGAGGAGGGAGGGAGGTCAAGAAACAAACAAACAAATAACAAAGCAGAATCAGACTTTGTCCATTTACTTCAGTGTTTCCTAGTGGGAGATGAGTTGGGCCTCCCAGAGAAGAGTTGGTGGTGTCTGGAGATTTTTAAAGTTATCTTCACAACTGGACCGGGGATTGTGACGGGCATCCGGAAGACAGGGAAGCTGCCAAAAGAGCCACACATGCAAACGCAGAGCAGGCCCCCACCGCAAAGAACAAGCTGCCCTCACATGTCACTCAGGCAAAGGTTAAGGAACCCTGGGCTAGAACTACTAAACACCCTGCAATGCTCCAAACAGCTCCCGCAATGAAGAGGCATCTGGACCACTGTGTGCACTGCGCCAAGGTTCCATTAGGTCGTGCCCTTCCACAGATGCCTCCAGGACACTTGTTTCCAGAGACGGTCATACGCCACCTGGTCCTCAAAGTGTTCAGAGTGTCTCCATGGGCTGTGGCGCCAGATCAGTTACAGGGGAAGTGTTTCTTTTATCTCTCCAGGAGGGTTGGAGGTCAGAGACAGTTGCTTGGGAATACTGTGTGATACCAATTATTCAAACAGGCTTCTCCTCTGAACTTCAAACATCTTGACCAATAATAATTTAGTAGCAGAGCATCTTAGGGAGATTATATCTGCTCCCAAACCAATTAGTTTAACTCCAGGCAAGTTTACCAAACATGCTTTGATCAAAGAATTCTTTTTCAAAGGGTGTGATGGTCTACCCATGTGTTTTCCTTTGACATTAATCTAGAGCCCCCTAAAAGGAGAAGTACACCCTGGGTTTGGAGATAGCATTTGAGTTTCAGAGTTAGGTTTACAATACAGAACTTTCAACAGCTTCAGAATTGCCCTGACAGATCCAATCTTGTTGCTATGAGTTGGTACAGCAATAGGAAGAATCTTGGCTTGTTGAAGGAGGCACCATCTCAGAGCCAGGAGGAACTAAGTGAAGCAGAGCCTCAGGTCCTGGCCTCAACCCAAAGCAGAAAGGGTGTCAAAGCCACTCTTAGCCAGCACCCAAGGGCACCCACAGCAGGGTCAGTTATGTGACAGGGTTTGATTCATGAAGCATTCACTGAGTGGCTGCACCCAGCTTTGTCTGAAAGAAGTCCACAGTGCAGTGGATGAGACATGCTAGGCCACAGACCATCACAGCCCAGTGTGGCTAGCAGAGAAGGATGAGGTAAGCTTGTGCCCTGGAGGAGCGGCCGAGGAGCCCTGACCTTGCTGCCTTCTTCCTCTCCTCTGGACATTGCCATCTACTGCTCCTTTTGCTGCAGTACCTTCTTGGCAGGGCCTACTCATCCTTCCAGACCAAATGTCGGTGTCAGTTCATCTAAGAAGCCTTCCTTTGTCCAGGGCTGAACTGGCCGTCCTGTCTGTCCACCTAGCTGCCCAGGCCCTCGGAGGTGCTCTCCACCAGAGCACTGGCATCAGTCATTGTTGACTTGTCTCACACCCGTCTTCCCACTCCCCCCACGGTGAGCTCCTAGAGGTGGGAACCCTGGGTTCTTCGTGTGTATCCCCAGCACCAAGAAGATAGTCACCAAGTCTTGAATGAGTCAACAAACCAGGGAAAGAAAGGACAGTGTTTACCTGGGCACCGGAGGAGCACCAACCTAGGTGGAGAAGTGCTGAGGTGGGTGAAGGGCTGTGTTCCCGCAGGAGTTTGGTTGTGACCATGTCTGCTTACGCGGTGTGATGTGGCTTCCCCCTTTAGAACAACGCTGACAGGCCTCCAATCAAAGAAATTAATATCCTCTTCACCATGAAAGACTCATTTTGTGGGAACAACAAGTCCACACAGAAGTGTGTGGGTGTGTGCCCCACACATCAACCCCACCAAGAGCCATCATGTGTCTGCCTGTGTCTTCCTGTTCACAAGCCACGGGGCGGGCACAGCTCTTCCAGCGCATGATAGCCTGTGACCCTCACCTGACCTTGAAAGCTCTGGGAGTTCTGGGAGGGCAAACACCTACTGAACACAAGCAACAGGGGCTCCTATGACAGGCAAACACGCCAAAACACTCAACATCCAAGGCACTGTTTCAAGATCTTAAGCTCTGTATCTGTGGGCTCCTTCTCTAGAAATGTTGATTTTAAAAAAGAAAGAATTGAATTTGTTTATAGACAGAGAAATGCCACGTCTCTTCTCCCGGCAGTAGAACTCAGTCCCTGGTTTGGCGAGAGACAGACCAAGGCTTAACAACAGCCATGTGGACTCCTTCACAGGTGGTTCAAGTACACTGTGTTTAAGGTTGGAATGTTTATTTTGGAATGAAAACCATCACAGTTTAGTAGTTCTAGGACCTCAAGCCCTATCAAGTTAGCCTCACTAGGGGCTCATTGTTCCGAGGTAACCCAGCAATGCACCCGTCTCCTACAGGGGCCACACAGAGGAGCCTAATCACTCACAGCTGAATCATATAATCCAATCAGTATCTCCCCCCGTTCTTATCCAAGCCCCTCAGGCGACACAAGGTTGCTTGGTGGGAGTAACAAAGGGTGTGGATAAAAGAGCCACAGTCAATAATTCACAGTATTACTTATTCTTGTCTTGACCATTAAAATGCATTTCATCATAAAAAAATGCATATGACTATTAAAATACATTTTTGTCTTTGTTTTTGGATGAACAACAGAAAAGTGGGTGAAGGGTGACAGAGGACGATGTAAGATATGAAAATAATAATCTAAAATTTATCAAGTGTTGATGAGAGAGGGTGGGCGGGAAAGAGAGGGGAGAGAAATGGGGAGCTGATATCAGGGGCTCAAGTGGGAAGAGAATGCTTTGAAAACGATGATGGCGGCATATGTGCAAATGTGCTTGACACAATGGATGATTGCATGGATTGTGATAAGAGATGTAAGAGTCCCTAATAAAAGTATTTAATTAAAAAAAAGAGGAGCAGATATCAAGTTCAAGAAGAAAGAAAATGTTTTAAACTGATGGTGGTAGCAATTGTACAACACTGTTAGATGTGATTGAACTATGGAATACTATGATATCTGTAAGAACACCCAATAAAATGATTTAAAAGCAAACAAAACAAAATAAAATGTATTTTAATTACGATTAACATGGAGAACATGGTGTGTTTTGCACCTATATTTCAAGAGGCTTTGTAGCTTCTGCTCTTGAGCCGGAAACATGTTTGCTACCGTGGAAAGAAGTCCAGGTTAGCCTGTTGGTAGAAGGACAAACCCATCTGTCTCCGAAGAACGGCCAGGGTGCTCCTTAGAGGCAAGGATGGCAAGACTTCATCTGATGTGCTTTGACATGTCGTCAGGAGAGACCAGTCCCTGGAGAAGGACATCATGCTCGGTAAAGTGGAGGGGCGGGAACAAGAGAAGGCCCTCCAGCAGATGGATTGACACAGTGGCTGCAGTGGCGGGTTCAAGCGTAGGAACAAGGTGAGGATGGCACAGGACTGGGCAGTGTTGTGCTCTGTTGTACACAGGACGTCTAGGGGGCCCAACCACCCGGATGACGCCTAACAGCACGACGACATCCAACGTAAGGCAATCACCTCCACGGTGAGGTCTGCTATGAGCAGGTAATTACTGGGCAGGAAGTTCACTCAGGGATGCAGTCTGATTCCAATATAAGTGGATGCTGCGGGAAAGCTCGCTTGCTTTTTGCAAGGTCTGGGTCCTGCATCTGACTCTTTGACCTCCAGTTCTTTGGCCGTGAGCCAAGTAAGACCGGCTGTATCACCTGCCAATCCTAGAAGTTGTCCGCAGGCTTTCTGGGAATGTGGCCCTGTCATCAGCAAGAGACAAATCTATTGCTATTTCCCTGAGTCGATGCCAGTGTTACTGTTGTTGGTCTTACTGCATTTGCTGGAATCTCCAAGCCAATATCCAGTCATAATTGTGGTGGGATCATCCTTGCTTAGTTCCTGAATTCAATAAACATGCTTTTAGAGTTTCAACACTTAGAAAAAACAGTCTCAGTTGGCTATTAGTGAACAGTCTTTACTTTTAAATAGTTCCCACAATCCATTACTAGAGGTCTTTCTGTTTTATTTTATTTTATTTTTTTTAAGAAAGAACACTGAGTATTTGTCAAATGCCTTTCAAGCTCAAGTGATGTGTGCCTCTGTGTGTGTATGTATATTTTTGCCCTTTAAATTGTTTTCACCTTGTTTTGCAAGAAGATTCACATGTTTGGAAAATTTTACATGCATATATGGATTCCTTCATTCTTCCTAATTTTGATTAATTTCCATGTTTTTTCAAAGATATAAATCAACCAAAAATGTTGCTTGTTTATGATGGACTACCGTATCTTTTTAAAATTATATTTTTGAAGACTAATGTCATGGGAAGAGAATCCTGAGACAAATAAATGGAAAAGACATTGTAAAACAATATACGGTGTGAGCTCAATCCTTTACAAAAGAAACATCCAAGTATACATGAACACTCATAATATGCTGCATTGCTCTTGCAAGGCGCCGTCTCACAGCAGAAGGAAAGACTGCCTGGTCCTTTGCCCTCCCCGCAATTGTTAGGGTTGACCCCATTGCAGCAACCACAGCGCCGGTCCATCTTGTCGAGTGTCCTCCTCTTTCTTGGTGACCTTTTACCTTACCCAGCACACTGTGTTTTTCCAGGAACTAGTCTCTCCTGACACAAACTGGTCCAACGTACGTGAGACCTAGTCTCGATTCTCAGGAGCCTTCTGGCTGTCGCTCTTCCAAGACAGATTTGTTTGCTCTTCTGGAAGTCCACAATACTTTCACTATTTTCACCAACACCATAACTACAGATTGCATGGAGAAATCCTGCTGTACAGACTTATCTAAAGTGTCGAAGAGCAAGGCTGGCACTAGGAAAACTAAGGTACACCTGGCCCGAGCCGTGGTATTTGCAATCGCCTCTTATGCCTATCCTTTGGTTGAAAGTTGAGTCATGGGGATGAGTTCAGTTTCAAGTTTGAAGGATGCCTGAGGGCCATAGTCCAGGGGGTTTCACAAGTCTCTGTCCGATTTAATTGCGATCCACATCAGAGCACTCGACAGTGGGAACAAGGCACTCTCTCGTTCTTCTGACCAGGGTCACGAACGCCGGATGCACTGGTCCATTAGTCTGCGGGATCAACTTCTCTCACGTGTCTTTGGTTTTCTACACTCGTCTTGCCTCTGGCAGGCAGACACTGGTCATTGTACTGTGGACAGCTGTTCGCAATCTTTCGAGACCCAGGTCACCACTCAGCACAATAGAAAGTGAAGCATTGTTTGTGTGGACTATGCTGTCGTCATTGAACTTGAGGTCTCCCGAGATCATGCTCCAGAACTCCCAGGGCCAGCAGCTCATTTCCCAAAGGTGTTTGGTTATGGAGGAGAAGTTTTCTTTCTTAAAAAAAAAATCATTTTATTGGGGCTCATACAACTCTTATCACAATCCATCCATCCATCCTTGTGTATGAAGCACATTTGTACATTTGTTGCCATCATCATTCTCAAAACATTTTCTTTCTACTTGAGCCCTGGGGATCAGCTCATTTTTTCTCCTTCCTCCCCTCCCTCCCTCGCCCTTGATAGTTTATAAATTATTCTTCTTTTGTCATATCTCACACTGTCCGATGTCTCCCTTCACCCACTCTTCTGTTGTCCGTCCCCCAGGGAAGGGATTGTATGTAGATCATTGTGATCAGTTCCTCCTTTCTCCCCCACCTTCCCCTTCCCCTCCTGGTATTGCTACTCCCATTATTGCTCCTGAGAGGCTTATCTGTCCTGAATTCCCTGTGTTTCCAGTTCTTATCAGTACCAGTATATATCCTTTGGTCTAGCCAGATTTGTAAGCTAGAACTGAGATCATGATAGTGGGGGGTGGGGA
>NW_022103906.1:97081815-97089257 GCF_000313985.2 Echinops telfairi | reverse complement strand
CCCACTATCATGTTCAGCCTTCATTTGGGTTTCAGTAATTCCTTTCAGTTACATTGCCCTTGATCAAGCCCTACCAGGCCTCCTACACGCTCCTTGCCATCCATCTTGGATCACTTCTTGTTCCCTTGTCCCTGAGTTTGTTAGCACCCACTTCCATTCTCTCTTCCTCCTCCTTCATTTGCTCCTGGGATTGCGGCTGGCTCCTCAAACCTCTTTACTGGTTGGTGGAGAAGTGTTCATAAGTGCTCCTCGTGTGCTCTATTATATTTGTATTAATAGCACACACATCTATCTCTTTTGTCAAACTAATGCATATTCATGGAGTACACCATTCATCTTCCCACTCTTGTTTAACCTGAGTACCTTCGTACCCACTTATAGATGATTGTTTTTATTGTTGTTGCAGGATTTGATATGTAATGATATTTAGCTCCGTGGCCTTTAACTCTCTGGAGTCACCCAGTGTCTTCCTTTGCCTGGGTCACACTGCACAGACCCTGTCTGTGTTGACAGGAGCTTTCCCTTCAACCAACTTTATACCTGCTTACCCTCCAGTTAGTGATTTACCACCACCACCCCTTTTTCTCCTAGCCTTAAGCAATGTTTTTTCTGTATATAAACCTTTTTTGCCTTTTTACAGATATGACCCCTTCTTGACTTTTTGAAGGTGTGGTCTCATAGAATGTTTGTCTGTCTGTGATTGCCTTATTTCACTCAGATCACGCACTCTAGATTTACCTGTTGATGTGTGTGTTAGTCTGGGTAAGCTAGGGAAACAAATCCACAGAAACTCATATGTATAAGAGAGAGTTTTATATAAAGGGTAAGTGTACTTTAAGAAAACATCCCAAACCAGTGCTGTCCAAGCCCATAAATCCAACATTAACCCATATGTCTGACACTAATCCACAAAGTCCTCCTCCAGTTCACAAAACATAGGCAATGATGCCGACTGCAGGAGGAAAGCTGAGTCAGTGAATGTGTATGCATCTCAGCGCTGGCAGAGGTCTCCACATGGCTGCTCCAGCACCCAG
The DNA here is from genome assembly GCF_000313985.2 of Echinops telfairi. Taxonomy (NCBI): domain Eukaryota; kingdom Metazoa; phylum Chordata; class Mammalia; order Afrosoricida; family Tenrecidae; genus Echinops; species Echinops telfairi. The sequence goes on along the minus strand of NW_022103906.1, from coordinate 97,088,223 downwards.
GGCTGCATCGGGGTAGGTCTGTGTGGCTTCTCCTTGGGGATGTCTTGCAAGGAAGTGAGCCTTGCCAGCTGAATCAGGGAACTGGCTAAGGCAGCTGCACCCTGATCCAACCATCAGAAAGCAAGAGACCCGAGAACTAGAAAGGCGAGGCTCACCGAGCCATTTATCTCTCTGCCTTTCAATTAATTCCATGCATTTATCAGCCAGGTTGGCACAATGAACCTTAACTATCTCAATATGTCTGAGACCTCACAGACTCATCATATTCCTTAAGGATACATACTACTCCATTGTGGGACACAGCATAGTGGGCACTTAGGCTGGTTGCATCTTTTGGGTATTGTGAATAATGAATATGGATGTGCGTATAGCTGTGTGTGTATTGGTTTCTATTTATCTAGGCTACACACTGAATAAGGGGTTGCACATCATACTGTGTTTCTGTTCCTGATTTTAAAGGAAGTGCTATAGCATATTCCATAGGGGTTGCACTATTTTATGCTTCCACCAGCAGTATATGAGGGTTTCTCAATTTAAAAATTTCTCTGTTTTCTGTACTTTAAGTTTTGATATTAATAAACCTAGAGATTTGACATTTTGGAATTTGGATATCAATGCTGGTATTGTGGTGTGATAGTGCTGATATCATTGTCGTTTGGATTTGCATCTCTTCGTCTTACATACTGTGGATGTGTGGTCAGGAAGGGCGCAGGCCCTGGAGAAGGACATCATGCTTGTAAATCAGAGGGGCAGCACCAAAGAGGAAGGCCCTCAAGGAGGTGGATGGGCACAGCGGCTACAACAATAGGCTCAGGCACAGGAGCAATTGTGAGGATGCGGTAGGACCTGACAGTGTTACTTCAAGCAATGACCTACCGAGCTTGGTTGGTGGTCAGGGAAACGTTGAGTCTTACAGGCTCTGCATAGCTAAGGAGCCAGGCCCACCCCTCACTACCACCCATTCATGAATGGCCCATTGGGATACTAGCATCCCAGTGCCGTACTAATTTAAAATCCTTACGCCTTCCGGCACCCCAAAGGCAAGATTGTGCCTCTTGACAAGCCATTCTCTGCAACTGAGGCTGAGGTGGTAGAACAAAGTCTGAAATGAAGATCCAGTTACCGGCCTAGCCCCGGCTCTGTTCTTTTTTTGCCGCGTGACCAAGGGTGGGGAACAACTGCCCCCTCACCCCAGGCCGTGGGACCATCAATACCAGCTGACACCATGTGCCTCACTAAGAGCAACACTCCAGCCATCACGTTCTCCCTGCCATGGAGCCCATTCTGACCTACGGCGACGCGATAGGACGCGCGAGTTTCCGAGACGGTCACTCTTTACGGGAGTAGAAAGTCCCCTCTCTCCCTCAGAGCGGCTGGTGGCTTTGAACCACTAACCTTGCAGTGAGCAGCCCAACGAGTAACCGCTAGGCCACCGGAGTTCCTCAGCCATCATCACGTTAGGGGTGAGTTCATTAACCGTTTGACCAACTATAGCTGGCTCATGTTTACGTGATCATGTTGTATGGCCGTCGAAAAATGTGGCAAATATCCAAATGAGCCTTGACAGCAGAAGGTTCCTCGTCCGGACTACAGACAGAGTAAACTGCCCCCGGGCTGTAAGTCTTAATCGAAGTAGACTGCCACACATTTCTCCCTTCCACCTGGGGACCTTTTGATTAGCAGCAGAGCGCTTTAATCGCTGTGCCACCCAAGCTCCTTATAAACAACTCAGTATCACCCAACCCCCACCGATCCCTCTTGCCGCCACCGGAAGAGCTTTCTGCCTCCCTCTGACCAACCTGATTGCAAAAGGGTTCTTCTTTAATGGGATTCACCTGAGCAAGTCAAGCAATCACAATAATCGCTGCCAACAGTCATCACAGCAGCGACAGCTCATCCTGCTGTGTGTTACGAAAGCCGAGCTTTCCGCCCACACCCTGGCTTGCAAGCCTCTCCCACCAGCCTGCTGGTGACGCAGAGCCATGGAGCAAACCTGGCCTCGAGGAAAGGCCCTGCGTTTTCTTCGCGAGGCTGACAAAGAGCCAGGAGTGTAGCTTACCCTTACCTTCATGGTTTCCTACCCGACCAGACAATAGACATGCATGCATGGCCTGGCCCGCCTTGAAACACAGACAGGCACGGCTCGGTGGATGCGTTTGCCCTCGGATTAGGGGTTTTCCAAAGGCCAAAGCAGGGAGGGATTGTTGTTGTCAGTTGTCATGGGACCTATTGGTTCCAACTCAGAGCCACTCCGTGTGTGCTGAGGGGATTTCGAGACCCGCAGCCTCCATCCAGCGTTTGGGCCACCGCTAGGGTGTTTAACTGTGGACTGTGGCGTTTCCTGTTTCTTTAGCTCAAGTGCCTTTTGAAGACCCTTCCTCCCCCAGCCCAGACTCTGGCCTCTGTGTACCCTTTCTGCCACCGTGCCTTCAGCCCACGATCCCGGGGGAGGGCGTCTGCGAGGGCTCTGACCCCTCATGAACCTCCTGTCCCCCAAGGCTAGACTTATTCACCCCCATGTCTCATTCCGTAGAACCTCTCCACTGATCTGGTCTTTCCTGCGGGGAACATTTGTAGCCTGGTTTCAGGGAAAGTTTCAGGAGACTTCAGGGGGTTCAGGAGGGAACGTGCCTGAAGGAGTGGAGAGGGCACACAGGGCACAGGCTGGACCCGAGGCCGGGCTCTGTCTATGAGCTGCGCCTCTCAGTCCCGGACAGCGCGTTCTCACCCAGTAAAGGCAGGAACAGTTCTTGGAAGCATCTCTTCTCCTCCGTTTCTTGGGATGGGAGGCAATGAATGTTCACAGCTTTTCAGAGAAATGAAGTCGCCTCCTTTATAGAAGACAGGTGTTGACCATTGGTCTGTTTTGGTCCATGGTGCTGCAGCGTGGTGGGCCCTGGAGTTCTGGACACTCCTGACCTTTCTTTCTTTTTTTTTTTTCTGACCTTTCGTTTGGGAAGTTTTCCTTGAATTACTTTGTTGGTGATTTCCTCTCTCTGCTGTTTCTGGGTTTCTTCTTCTTCTTTTTAAAAAAATCTTAAGCCTCCTATACCGAACCTTTCATTTTCTTTCTTTTTTCTTCTCCCAACTAATTTTCACTTTATCTTTTTTTCTCTCCATCCTTGGAGGTTTCTTCAACTTCATCTTCCAATCTGTTTACCATTTCATATCTGCTACCAAAAATTCAATTTCAAAAAATGTTTTTTCCTCCTCAGTATTCCTTTCCTATACCATCTGTTTCTTGTTTTATGGGCACAATTGGTTTCCCTTCCAGGAGTTTAATAAGAAAGATTCCCTTTTCTTCTCTCTGCATAAATGATTTCCTCCAGTTTCTTTACTTGTTTGTTTTGTGTCTCTGTGTTTCAGAATTGCTTATACTGAAGAGATGAAATACTAGAACAGTGATAAGGAAATTAAGAACATTTCCACCTATAATAACATCTGTTTAAAAAAAAACAAAAAAACAAGCCACATAGAAAAAAATTTAACCACAGATGAAAGAGGTGTACTTTGAAAATTGCTTTAAAACAAATTTAAAGAAGACTAAATAAATGGAAAGACATCTTCAGTGCATGGATTGGAAGACTTAATCGTCTTAAAATATGAATACTACCCAAAGCAATCTACACACGACACAATCTCTAGTAAAATGTCAACAGTCTCTTTTACAGACATGGAAAAGCCAATCTTCAATTTCATATGCCTTGGGAAGGGTCCCAATAGCGAAAGCAATCTTGATAAAGAAGAATGAAGTAGACGGACCCACATTTCCTGATTTTGAACATACCGTAAAGCTATAGTGGTCAAAATAGTGTGGTATTAGTATGGGACAAGGAGCCCCGATGGCATAGTAAGTTACAGGTTGGGCTGCTAACCACAAGGTCAGTAATTTGAAACCACTACCTGCTACTCTAGAGAATGAGGCTTCCCACTCCTATAAGAATTGACAGTCTTGGAAATCCACAGAGGCAGTCCCACTCTGTCCTGTAGGGTCAGGACAGAGTCAGAATTAATTTGATGGCAGTGAGTTTGAATATAGGAATTGAGAGACCAGAAGCAGACCATGAGTCCTGAGCTAAATGACTTTTTTACAACAAACTCCAAGTGTATTCATTGAGGAAAGAATCATCTCTTCAATCAGTGGTGCTGGGAAACTGGATCCCCATCCCCAAAAGATGAACTTGAATCCCGATCTCACATCATACGTAAAAATTAACTCAAAATAGACTTAAATATAAGAACCCAAAGCATCAAACTGTTAGAAGAAAACATGGGGATAAATCTTCAAGACTTTTTATTTCAAAATGAATTCTTACATGTAACACCAAAAGCATGAGCAGCAAAAGACAAAGTGAATAGTAAGGCGGAGCTCATCAAAATTAAAACTGCTGATTGGAAAAGTGTAGGGACAACCTACAGAACGGAGGGAAATATTTGGTGATCATATACCCGAGCGACACTTAATATGCAGACTCAACAACAAAAAGACAAGCAATCCAGTTAAAAAATGGGCAAGCAACTTAAACAGACCTTTCTCCAAAAAAGATTTACACATGACCAATGAGCACATGAAGAAACACTTCATTAGTCGTTAGGGAAAAGCAAATCGAAACTAGGCTGGCTACTATTAGGGAAATAACAGAAATTAAAAAGTGTTGAAGTGGATGCAGAGGAGTTGGAACTCCCGCGCTGTGCTGGTGGGGATATAACCGGGGCAGCCGTCGTGGAAGAGGTTTGGTGCCACCTCCTAAGATAGGAACGGGGATATCACCAACTCAGCGGTCTCAGTCCTAGATCTATATACAAAGGGATTGAACAGATACTGTCCACCAATAGTCAGTGGAACATTATTCACAATAGCCAAAAGGTAGGGGGAAAAACAAAAACCAAGTGTCCATCAACAAATAGATGTGTAATCAAAGTACGGTGCATCTCTACAATGGGATAGCTTATTCATCCATCAAAAGGAATTGAATTGTGGTACACATTAAGTCATGGGTGAACCTTGAACATGTACGCTAAGTGAGATAAGTCAGACACTAAAGTGTCCATATTGTGTGATTCTCCTTATCTGAAGTATCTGGAATAGGCAAATGCATGGGACTAAGAGTTTTTAGCGATCGTCAGTGATTGTGGGGAGGGGAGATGGGGGGTTTCCTTTTAAAGGGGTATGGACTTCTGTGTGGGGTGATGGAAAATTTTAGGAAATAGTGGTAACGCTTGCACAACATGGGAACTGTAATTAGAATCACTTAATTGTACACTTAGTTGGAGGAAAATGTCTCGCTGTGCTTCTGTAATGATTCACAGCCTTGCAAAGTCCATGGGGCAAGTCTGCTCTGCCCTGTCGCGTCACAGCGAGGTGGAATCTACATGATAACAATGTGTTTTTTTAATTGCCCACTTAAAAATGGTTTAAACCATTTTATTCACACACACACACACTAAAGAGACAGGCAGAGAAAGGACATGATATATGTGGTATCCAAACAACCAAAGAGGGAATTGGGCCTCTCTGACACGCCTACCTCAGGGAGAGCGTCCAGGCGAATGACACCGGTGATGTTCAGAAGGGTCGCAGACGGCTCAGTGAAGCATTCGGTCATGGAAGCTCTGCATCTGTTCCAAAGTGTATTCTGCTGCTTCTGCTTAAAAAAAATCTTTTTATTGGCACATAACCCATGTGTCACACAATTCCATAGTTCAATCATATCAAGAAAAGTTGTACAGCAATGACCACAATCGATTTTAGCACATTTTCTTCTTTCTTGAGCTCATTGCTATGAGCTCTGCACTTCCTCCCCTGCCCTAACACCCCTAAAACATACAGCATGTCAATTCTGACTCATAGTGACCCCGTGGGGCAGGGCGGAAATGCCCTTGTGGGTGTCAAAGGGTTTGACTCTGTTTAGGTTTGGGTTTTTGCTTACAATTTTTTGGCACATAATCCACATATCATATCATTCAATAGTTCAATCATATCAAGAAAAATTGTGCAATCATTACCACGATCAATTTTAGAATATTTTCTTTTCTTTTTATTTCACCGTTAAAGCGATTTTAAAGTGAGTTGTGTAATCACAACCAGTTCTAGTGCCCCCTCCGCCTCTCCTGAATACATTGTTTACTCCACACATCCCCTCACCCTCCCTATCTTCCACCCACCACACCCCCACATTGTCTATAAGGGGGTTTAACTTTTAAAAAAAATCATTTTATTAGGGGCTCATACAACTCTTATCACAATCCATACACACATCAATTGTGTCAAGCACATTTGTACATTCATTGCCCTCACCGTTCTCAAAACATTTTCTCTCCACTTGAGCCCCTGGTATCAGCTCCTCATTTTTCCCTCCCTCCCCGCTCCCCCCACCCTCATGAACCCTTGATAATTTATAAATTATT
>NW_022103906.1:97073303-97080724 GCF_000313985.2 Echinops telfairi | reverse complement strand
TTTCCTCTATTTCCTTTTACTTTCCTCTTGTCCCACTATCATGCTCAGCCTTCATTTGGGTTTCTGTAATTCCTCTTGGTTACATTGCCCCTGATTAAGCCCTACAAGGCTTCCTACACTCTCCTCACCACCAATTTGGATCACTTGTTGTTCCCTAGTCCCTGAGTTTGTTAACAACACTTCCTTTCCCCTTACCTCCCCCACTCCCATGTCCCCCCTGAGCCATCGGTCCCGGTGTTTTCTCCTCCAAATTATTCATCCAGCCTATCTTATTTAGAGAGACCTGCAGAGATAATAACGTGCACAAAAACAAGACAAAGCAAAACAAAGCAACAAAAGAAAACAAAACAACAACAACAAAAATCCAACGAACAACAACAACAACAACGAAGAAAAGCCTGTAGTTAGTTCAAGGACTCTTTGTTGGTCTTTAGGAGTGTTTTCTGGTTGAGTGTGTTGGGGTGCCAAGCCCTGGCCCCAAAGTCTATTTGTGGTATTCCCTGGGGACTTCCTTGCTCTGTTCCCCTTACTGTTCTGTTGCACGCTCTTAGTGTTTTGCCTCAGTGTGGTGGGGTCAGTTCGGGTGCAATTCCCACACTGTGTCTCCAGTATTGACCCATGTAGGGCTATGGGCCAGTGAGGGATGTCCTGTCTCATAGTGGGGCCGGCCATATGGTCTTCTCTGTGGATTGGCTGCTCTGAGTGGGCATATCGTCCTCCAGGCTTGGTGGACCAGGATGTGCTCCACTCTCTCTTCCTCCTCCTTCAATTGCTCTCATGTGCTCTGATCAGACATGTCCCTCTCCCTGAGCTTCAGCTTCAGTGCTGTGCTCTGAAATAAATTCTTCTGGGGGGAGGGGCAACTGTAAGGCTGTTTTAACTCTTTAAGAGAGTAAAAAGCTTCATCTTTCTCCTAACCCGCTGCTTCTGTTTCGACTGGTCTTGTTTCTGTCCCACTTTTCTTGCCGGTGCTGCGTCCTGTGACACCGGAGCTCAGAGACAACACGATGAATGTTTTAGTGCTCCCCCAGCCTCTCCCTCCTGTAACAGAGTCCTGGTTCTCACTGCTTGTGACTGTCATCTGACAGTGCTGCAAGTTGCCTGTGGGCTTTTAAAGCTACTCCTCCAACCCAAACACTTAATTTAAAAGCTTAGTCCCTGGGCAGAGGAGATGATTATTATTTACCATGTTTAAAATGCTGCATCTCTAAGGTTCCACGTACCCATAAAAAAGAATCAAGCCTTCATTTAAATACCCAGCTTCAGCGCTAAACAGAGCTGTTCACAATTTGAAGTAGGCTTGGGAAGAGGTGTAGATAGGAATCTCTACCCAGAATTCTCCCTTCCCAAAGAGAGAGCGATGTGAACGGACAGGACATGTCATGCAGCCTCTGCAAATATACTCTCATGGAATTAATATGGGTAGGGTTTTCTAGATCCAGAACAAAGGAGCTGTTTTGTTTTACAAACAATAATAAAAACACGGAGTCCAACCGTGGAGACAGAACTGGGCAAATGAGTCCACCATGTCCCCGGGAAGCAGACTGGTGGACACAGGAGCAGTGTACTGGACGTTAAAGGAGGTCAGTGCCATGTCTGAGAGGACTCCGTCCCCTGTCTTCCAGGCTAGACTGGGAGCATGGTGCTCAGGAGAGCTCTGTCAGAGAAACTGGGACAAACAGGAACCATGGTGGGTAGGTAGGTGGGGTATGCGTGATTCTATAGAAATAGCAGTTATTTGGAGCTACGGAAAAGGCTAGAGCAGTGGCTCTCAACCTTCCTAATGCTGCAACCCTTTAATACAGTTCCTCATGTTGTGGTGACCCCCAACCATAATATTATTTTCATAATTGTCATTTTGCTACTGTTGTGAATCGGGCGGCCCCTGTGAAAGGGTTGTTCAACCCCCAAAAGGGTCACGACCCACAGGTTGAGAACCCCTGGGCCAGATGGTCAAGAGTGACAAGCATGACATCTTTGAAAGACTAAATGAAAACTTAAATAAATGAAAAGATACCTCATGTTGTTGATCGAAAAATTCAATAGTGTTAACATAGCAATACTATCTAAAGCATGTTACCAGGAGAGATCAAAGTGGTTGGTCAAGTGAAAGGTCAGAGAAGAGGAAGAGCGGGCAAGGATTCGGATGGACACAGGGGCTACAACCATGGGCTCTAATCTCAAAATTATCATGAGGGTGACGCAGGGCTGGGTAGGGTTCCATTCTGTTATGCATGGGGTCATGGGGTCACCATGAGTCAGAACTGACTTGAGGGCAATCGATAGTCAATGGAAACCCTATCAAAATCCCCTGGCTCTCTGTAGACATTGATGAGCCGGTCTTCATGCGGAGAGATGGCCCCTGGACCCAGAAGCACGGTCATCTCTATGAGGATGCACAGAGCTGGAGGGCTTCAGAACTATGGAAACCCAGACACGTGACATTGGCATGACATCAAAGATCTCTAAGTTTGTGGCCAACTGGTTTTTTTTAAGGATGCCAATCCACTCCATGAATGCTCAGGTTCAAGTCTACAAGAGGGAGAGACTCTTAGATGTAGAGACCAAAAGATCAAACATCTGACCTGGAGTCCAGCTAAGAAATATTCATGTATTTGCATTAGAAGAGCTTACTGACCAAGACAGCAGTTCTGCATCCCAGGGCAGCCGGATTGACCGGAAAGAAGCTGCTCATGGGGTAGCTAGTGGGGCTCTTTGTATCTCAGTCAGCAGTCAATTTAGGATGAGGGGGTGCTACTGAAACTATTTGTACTGGCTGATTACTTACTTTCCCAGTGCACCCCGATGGCGTCTTCGTGATGAGTGAGGAGAAGGAAACACCCACAATGCCTGACTGCGGTTGGGCCAGAGGATGCCCTGGGAAGGACGGCTTAGCTGAAGTGTAGCCATTGTGGAACCGTGCCTAGTGTCCCCGTGTGTCGTTCGTTGACTACACAGAGGCGTTCCTCTGTGTGGATGATAACAAACCATGGATATCACTGAGAAGACTGAGATTCCAGAACACTTCCCTGTGCTCCTGTGAATCCTGCACATGGATAAGGCGTGATTATGTGAGCAGAACAGGGGATACTGCATGGTTTAAAATCAAGAAAGGTCTACATCGGGGTTGTGTCCTCTCACCATACTTATTCAGTCTGCGTGGTGAGAAACTAATCAGAAACACTGAATTCTATGTAGAAGAATATGGCAACAGGATGGGAGGAAGGCTGGTTAACAACCTGCGATATGCAGCTGACACCACCTTGCTTCCTGAGAGTGAGGAGGACTTAAAGCCCTTGCTAATGAAGGTCAAGGCTTGTAGCCTTCTATGTGGATTATAACTCAATGTTAAGAAAGCAAAAATCCTCACGCTGGACCACTAAGACCATTAGGAGAAAATAGTGAAGTTGTCAAGGATCTGGTCTTGCTTGGATCCGCAATCAACGCTCAAGAAAGCAACAGTCAAGAGATCAAAAGACGAGTTGCAATTGCGTAAATCTGCTGCCTAAGACTTCTTTAAAATGTCGAAAAGCATGGATGTTATTTTGAGGACCAAGGTGCACCTGGCCCACGTCATGATATTTCCAGTAGCTTCATATACAAGTGAAAATTAAATAATGAAGACCCAAGAGAAATCGATGCATTCAAATTATGGTGCTGGAGAAGAACAGGGAAAATGTCCCTGGAAAAGGAACATCGGGCTAAGCCCAGTGGAAGGGCAGCGACAGAAGGGACACTCTCAAGGACATGGAGCGTCACAGTGGCTGCCACTCTGGACTAAAACTTGATAGCAATCGTGAGGATGGATGGACACAATGGCTTCAACAATGGGCTCACCTTTAACGAACATGGTGAGGACGGCCCAGGACAGGGCAGTGTTTCCTTCTGTTGGGCATAGGGTTGCTGTGACTTGATGGCACCCTAAGAGCAGCAACTACAATGGGCAGAAGACCGGTCTCTGAGGCCAGGTTCTCGAGAGGAGCGAAAACAGTGTAGCATGTAGCCCAAGAGAGACTTCCAGGCAATGGCTCATGTGGTTATAAGGCCCGGAAAGTCCCAAATCCATGGATCAGACATCCGGCTGGAGGCTACCCTGCAGTCATGTGGCAGCAGGGACTGATGGACCCCAACTCTTTGGGACAGGCAGCAGGCTGTTGGCTTCCCTAGTTGCAGGAGACGGCAAGTCCAAAATCAGCAGGTCAGATGACAGGTTGCCGGCTCATAGCTCCGGAACCAGAGTCAGAAGATGACAAGGAAAATGCAACTTCCTTGAGAGGGAGTGAGCTTTGACAGACATCCATTTATTTTGGATACAGGCCGTACTCCAAAGAAACTCCCTTTCCAACTGATTGCTTCCGATCAGATCACCAAATGGAGGACGATTACCTGCTATTCGCAAAGCCACCAACGATCACTGCCTAGCCACGGTGGCACAACCATCCCAAATTTTCTTATCAAGAAAAGGGGCTGGGACAACTCCATTGCCAAACAGGAACCGGGAACCCTACCTACCTAATATCAAAAACAAACATGCATTCAAAATGGATCAAAGATCTCAATGTAAGAGCTAACACGGTAAAACGCTTGGAAGAAAACACAGGTTTAACTCTCCCTGACTTTGCTTGAGGAAGTCGTGTCATAAGAACAACATCAAAAACACACGTTGCTGATGATGCAGGTGCTGCCAAGTGGATCCCGACTCACAGCAGCTCCGTGTGATAACTACAGAAGGGCCCCCAAGGGCTTTCTTGGATGCAGTTTTTGCAGTCATATATCTTACAAGGCTTTGATACGCAGGGTACAGAAAGCACTCTTACAACTCAATAACAGAAAGACAGCTCAATGTTTAAAATGGACATACTGCGAGTAGAAATTCCTCTAAAGAAGATGAATGGCCAAGGGGCACACGAAAAGATGCTCAGAATCGTTAGTCACTCCCAGTCCAGACCCACTGCCTTTGACTCAGTTTCAACGCAGCAATCCGAGAGAGTTTCCGGGATGGTAAATCGTTATGGGAGCAGGCAGCCTCATCTTTCCCCCAAGTTGCTGCTGGAGGGTTGGGACTGCCAACCTTGAGGTCAGCACCCTGGTGTGGGTGCCTCACAGCCTTCTGTCCCACCAAGGCTCCTTCGTTCATCATTATGGTGCTAGGTGCCAGCGAGACAATTCCAGCTCATGGCCACCCGATGAACATCAGAAGGAAATACTACCCAATCCTACACCCTCCTCCTCATCGTTCCTTTGCTTGAGCTCATTGGTGGAGCCGCTGTGTGAACTCGTTTCACTGGGGGATCTTCCATTTTCTTTTCCCTGACCTTTACCAGGCATGAGGTCCTGCTCCAGTGACCAGTGTCTCCTGACAACAAGACACCGTTAGGTAACTAAGTCAGTACCATCAGAGATACCACTGACACCCAGCAGAATGGCTCTCATCCAAAAGATGCACAAAAGCAAGTGTTGGTGAGGATAAAAAGAGCCTGGAGCCTTCATAGGTGAGTATTATTCGCAGGAACACAAAATGGTGCAAAACTGTCTGGAAGGTCCTCAAAAAATTAATTCAGCGTTTTCCTATAATACACCCAAGAGAGGCACTGAAAAACATGTTTACACAGCAAGTTATATGTGGTTGATCATAGGTAGCATTTTTTCATGACAACCGGTTTATGGCAACAACATCAGCTGATGGATAATTAAAACGTGATGCCCAGGCAGCGGATAAACCAAACTCACTGTCACCGAGTGGGTGCCGACTCACAGCCACCCCATAGGACGAGGTGGAGCCGCCCCTGTGAGCTTCCAAGACGGCGATTCTTCACAGAGTAGAAAGCCTCGTCTTTCTCCCTCGGACTGCTAATGGTTTTGAACTACTGGCCTTGTGGTTGGCAGCCCAATGTGTAACCTTGACACCACCAGGGCTCCTATGCAGCGGACTACATGGCAATAGAAAGAAATGAAGTATTGGCACATGGGATAATGTGGATGAACCCTGTCACAGGAAGTGAACAAAGCCGGCACCAAAGGCAACAAACATGTGGTTCCACTGATAGGAAAGGGGAGTGTGTTATCTTGGGCAGATTAGAGAAACAAATTCATAGACACTCATATGCGTATATGAAAGAGCTTTATATACAAGAGCGGTTGAATATTGAGAAAACATCCCAGCCCTGTCCAGATCAAGTCCATAAGTCTGATATTTGCCCATATCCCTGATACCAATCTATAAAGTCCTCTTCAGACTCATGGAACACACGCAATGACACAGAATTCAGGAAGATCACAGGCCAGTGGGTGGAAAGTCTTGTGGATCCAATGGCAGTGGAAGCATCTCAGCGCTGGCAGGGTTCTCCACGTGGCTCCTCCAGCTCCAGAGGTCTGGTTCCATCAGCCTCTCTCTATGTGTCTTCTCCACAGGGATATCTCACAGGGAGTGAGCATGCGTCCTGCCTCCAGCGAGCTATTTATCTCCTCGTTAGTGTCTCCAAACGAGGCCATCAAGCTACGACCTGATTGACAGGCTAGACTTCACTCCTTCTTTCTGAATCCACAAATTGACACCAGATGATGTAACTACCACAGGAGCTAGGTGGTGAGGACCAGCCAGCACTTGCCTGCCAGCTGGGAGGTTAGCAGTTCATACTCAGCCAGGTCCCTCAGAGGCCAGGCCTGCAGATCCGCCTCGGGAAGGTCACAGTGCTGAAAACATGATGACACAGGTCCACTCCGCAGAGTCATGGTCATCACCATGGGCAGGAATCCACTCCCGGACAATTGACAGCAGCAGCAACAATTGACATGCGGCATCCAGGAGAGGCAAACCCACACTGATGTACAGTTGATCTGTGATTGCAGGAGCCTCAGGTGGGATGGGGAGTGGGTGCTATCAGGTGCCAGCAGGTGTCTTTCGGGAGTGACGAAAGTGTTCTGGTATCAGAGAGCAGTCATGTTGGCACGGCCTTGTGACTAGACTCAACATGGCAGAGCGCACCTTTTTAAAAAGTGAATTTTGGGATATGTGAACACTAGGCTAGAGAAGAATGGGAGAGAAAGCCAGTCGATGTGGGCTGGGCTCAAATGCCAGAAAGACTGGCGGGCAGACAAAAGCCAAAGCACCACAGAGTCTGTGCCAGTCTGCCCCTCCTGGCCTGTGGGAAAGGCTTCCTTACATGCTGAACATCTATCTGTGTGAGCTGCCCCAAGACCAGCAGGCACCCGAGGGACACACAGGTAGAATCACGCCGAGCAGCGTTGCTGTAGAGAAGAGATTCGTGCTTAGAACCGGGATGGGTATCAAAGTCCTTTCTGACCCTGAAACACCGTCCTTTTAAGGTGGCCAGATGTCCCGCTTTTGGCGGGACAGTTCTGCTTTTTGGCCTTTTTTAAAAGTTCCGATTTTTGGAAAGAATGCACGACAAGCTAGGGAA
>NW_022103906.1:97062765-97070640 GCF_000313985.2 Echinops telfairi | reverse complement strand
GAGAGAGAAGAGAGGAGGGGGAGAGAGAAGAGAGGAGGGAGAGAAGACTGCACAGGCTCTGTAAACTGAACCGCGGATTCACCCAGAAACACCCAGGGAAGCGGCAGGCTGAGCAGTCAGTGTTTGTTTTTTGTAGATGGGACATGCTGCTGCGCACTTCCAGCTTTTTATACTCCACGCTGGCGGCTGAAGTCCTTTGTTTCTCTATCCGAGAGGGCTGCCGCCACCAACTGGATGCCCTTGTTCTTAGGGGCTCATGGAGTTAAGCGGGCGGTTGTGGTTGCTCCTGAATTCTCCGTGGATTCACACAGTCATGCTTTCCTGTGCTGTAGTCGAACCAGTCTGAAGACAGGTGTGGGGCAGGCTCTGGTCCCTACTGACACACCAGGTCACCCCAGGCCCCCTCATCCATCTGCTGGATGGAAGGAAACAGCGCAGGAGGGTCAGGCAGGAGGTTTTCATGGGCCAGGCCCACAGAATCGGTCCCTTCTGCCACCTCCCTGCAGGCAGACAGGGTATAGTGACTTCCTAACCTGCAAACTCCCAGAGGGCAGGGCCGATTTCTTCCGGATCTCCCGCCAAGGTCCAGCATGGGGCCTTGAGGAAACCTCAAGAAAGGGCAGCTGTGCAAGACAGGGTCGTGGGCACTGTGTGTTGGCCTTGGCTTTCCCCTTGGCCTGCTGTGGGCCCTCTCCGAGCTGCGAAGTGGCAAGACGGAACCCTCAGAAGGCTGCTATCTCCCCACCCTTCTACCTCGACCAGAGACGCTGCATTTTCAACAGGTCCCTGGGTGGGCATCCCTGTACACTTTCACTTACAGAAAGGGGTGTGTGGGGCGGGGGGGCATGGAGACAACTACCGAAGTAGATGGTGGCTGGGAGTAAGGGGAGGGGATGGAATCCATGGAGCGACAGTGGCCCGTTGTGGCGGCACTGATTCCGTCTCGCCTGGAAGCCAGAGGACGGAGTAGACAGAATGCCCTCTAAGGGTTCCGGGCTTCACAGCTGTACAGAAGCTCACCGCCATGCCGCAACCTTCCCCAAGGAGGGGCTGATGGGTTCGAACTGCTGACCTTTGAGCTGGCAGAAGTCATCTCTGAACCTACGTCGAAAAGCTCTTTCCAGGAAGGAGTGCTTAACCACCGTGCCACTAGGGCAGTGGTTCTCAACCTTCCTCTGGCCGCGACCCTTTCATACAGTTCCTTGTGTTGTGGCGACCCCTTAATCATAACATTATTTTCATTGCTACTGTCATGTAAATATCCAATAGGCAGGATGTATTTTCCTTGTTACAAATTGAACATAATGAAAGCATAGTGATTCATCACAGAAACAACATGTAATTACATATTGTGAAATATTTCTAATGACAAATAAATGAAATTTTGTCTTGAAGCGTGGTGTAGCATGAGTTTAACAGTCTTCACGCCAGCGCGTGTCTGCATGTGGGCGGACCCGCCTGGAGATGGGTAGAGGAGCGGTGTCTCCATTCCTAAGACCATCAGAAATAGGTGTTTTCTGATGAAGTTAGGGGACCCCTGTGAAAGGGTCATTCGACCCCCCAAAGGGGTCTCGACCCATAGGTTGAGAAGCACTGCACTAGGGCCCTGCAAACCGTTGGGTCCTGCTTTTTACAGACCGGGAAACTAAGGTCCAGAAATGGAGCCTTCGTCCAAGTTCAGAGCAGCGACAGAGGCAGAAAGGAAGCCTGCACCCCATCTCCTCATACCCACCCCCTCCCTCCACCACCAGCCCCTGGCAGCCAGGGGTCTCCTTCCCGTCTCTGCAGGCTGAGCTGCATTTAGGGGAACTTCATAGGTACAGCACTGTGTGTGATGTCGTCTTTGGGCTCTGCTTTCTTTCACTTGGCATGATGATTTTGAGATGCATCTGTTGTTAGGTAGTTAGGTAGATTAAGGTCATAATCGTTTTTTCTTTCTTCCTGCCTCTGTCCCTCCCTCCTCTCCTCTCTCCCTGTTATAGGACTGCACCACATTGCCTTTATGCATTCTCTGTGGATGGACGGATGCTCTGGTTGGTTCCAGCTGGGGCTGATGTGAGCATCCATGTGCAAGTCTCCTGGTGACTTGTGCTGCCCTTTCTCGTGGGTAACTAGCCAGGGGTGGAGTGGTCAGGGGATGTTTACCTTGCCTGGAATCCAGGATGCTTACACCCTTTTATGTTCCCTCCAGCGATGCATACAATTTCCAGCTACTCCACATCATGGTCAACATTTGGTAATCATCACTCTTGCCCCCTCCCCCCTTTGGGGGGCATGGTCAGTCTTAAATTCCATTTTCTTTTCAACGGGTTTATTGGCATATCATTCACACATCATACCATTCAATAGTGCAGACATGACTACAACAGTTTTGGGACATTTTCTTCCATCTGATATTCACTCACGCCCCCCCCCCCAACCTCCTCTGCTGTAACTCAAGGAACTAGAACCCCGTTACTGTCTCTAGATTCACCCATCCTGGATTTCATAGACAGAGAACATTATAAAGCAAGCAGATAAACAAAACCTAATGAAGTAAAACAGATAAAACCTCAACCAAGCAGAAAATATTTAAAACTAGAACAAATTTAAGTGGATCCGTAGGGTGATCAAATAATAAGGTGCTACATTTTAAAGTACCTGCTTCTACAGGAATCCACTTTTCACTGTATTCTGCATATTAGCAAGGGTTTTCACATTCTTGGTGTATGGGCAGAGGGGGATACACCAGAAACTTAATCCACATGCATTTCCCTTCAATTAAAATAAAACAAAATTGACACAGTTTTAAAATGGATCACAAGGGAGATCAAATGATATTACATTTTGACTTAACCACGTCTGCCATCATCAACTTTGTAATGCTCTCTGACTGATACCAGGGCTATTCGCATCCTTCAACTCTGATCAGAGGAGATTGGCTTAACCCATGTGTGGATCCTGATCATGGATTTTCAGTTTCCACTGTCATCCATAGCCTCCTACAAACCAGGCGTCCACCATGTAAGCCCTGCTGCCTTTCCCTCTTTCAGGTTTGGATTATTTACGATCTGGATCACACAGGCTGGTGTGCTTTTCCCATGTGGACTTAGTTGACGTCTCACTTAGCTGCTTGTTTGAGGATAAGCCGTTAAGACCCCAGTGCTAATCTTTCTGATAGCTGGACATCATCTAATTTCTTCATCACATTTTCTAGAGCGTCCATATCTAGAACGATCTCTTCATGCGGCTGAGCACCAGGCAGGGCCATGTCATAAGAACTAATTGCTCTTAGACTGGGGCAAGGGTGAAGTGCAAGCCCCAAATCCATCCATGCATGTATGGTTCGTACATGTCTCTGGTTCCCTTAGAGACATCATTGTCAGTTTACGTCAGAGAACATTATCAATCATCCTCCTGGGACATCCCTTCCACTGCCATCGAGTCAATGCTGCCTCATAGAGACCCTTTAGGGCAGGGTAGAGCTGCCCCTGTGAGTCGCCAAGCCTGCAAGTCTTCACAGGAGCAGAAAGACTCATCCTTCCCCTACAGAGCTGGCGGGTGGTTTCGACCTGCTGACCTTGCGATTAGCAGTCCAGTGAGTAACCACTAAGCATTAATAGCATTCTTAGTGTAGTCCATGGTATAGAATTTAAAACGCTGTTGAGAAAAGGAAGTTATATGAGTCTAGGCCAGCGTGAATCACCGCAGTACATGCATCGTTGACCTGTACACATTAAGCTCCTAAGTTACTGGACCCTATTTACACAAACAATGGGGTTAGTCTTAGGGCAAATGTTCCAATGATATTCACTCACCACAGCAGAGCCACGCCTACCAGATTAATACATGTCATCATGAAGCAAGGAGGGTATTAAAATAGTATTAAAACATGGTAGTTCTGGGACACCGTTCATTGGGCACCCTCAAGACAAGAGAGTTGAAACCAAAGTCCAGCATCTGGTAGCTCTATGCCCTTCGGGTCACGCTCATCTGCTTCTTCTCACACTAGGGAGTTCCAGCCTGAAGTCCAGTGGCTACAGGTGAATTTGAGGTACAGTCCAGTTCACTTAGTGGGGTTTCCGCATCCAGTATGTCAGGTGTAGGCTATGAAGGATGTTGTGCACCTCAAAAGAAGAGTCTAAAGTCCCTGTAGTGAATAGCGCACAGACAGGGTCACCAAGGCTACATAGAAACGAGGTCAAGGGTGTCCATTAGGAACCTAGCACCTGGTCTGTTCTCCCCGTGGGTTCCACGTAAGTGTTATTGTGGGTTTCTTCCCTGTTGGGAGGTGGCTCCTTCCCGCTTCCCACCAACAGAGATAGCATGGCCTTCTCGGAGACATACGTGCCCCCCTCACCCCTATCTTGACTCCAATTTCCAAGGAGGCTTCCTTCCCCCTCTGGTTGAGTGTCTGTTGGGTTGGGGTGACCTTAGCACCACTTTGTCTCACAGTTTTCTTTTCTTTCAGTCCTGCCCCAAACACTACGAGGTAGCTATTTTTGTCCTGTGCTGTGAGTAGGAACAGCAGTCTCCTTTAACCGTTTGATACAAATGGCCTGGGTCTCCCTGACCACCTTTGAGCTACTGCTCAAGGCCCACTCTTTAGAGGCCCTGCTCTGTCTCCTCTCTTTCCTGCACCTTCATCTTTCTCTCTCTCCCCTGACTCTTCCTCCTTACCCACAACACTCCCAGATTTAAAGCAAATTCACTGCCATTCAGTTCATTCTGAAACACAGGGGCCTTGTAGGACAGGTTCCTATACTCATAGGACAGAGGACAACTGCCCCCTGTGGGTTTCCAAGACTGTAACTCTTTAGGGGAGTAGAAAACCTCATCCTTCTCCACAGAGCAGCTGGTGATTTTGAACTGCTGCCCTTGCAGTTAGTAGCTCCACATGTAACTCAGTACACCATCCGCGTTCCTTCTGTAAAACTCAGCGTGATAGTCACATCATCTGGTGTCAATTTGGGACTTGAGAGGATTAAGAGTGAAGGGCTGGAATCTTGTCTGTCAATCAGGTCATAGCCAATGAGGCCTCTGTGTAGGCATAGCCTTCTTCTAAGGATTCTGGGAAATCCTGTTCTTTCCTAGTTGGAAGCGGGAGATTCTGGCTCTCGGCTCACTCCCTGTGAGACACTCTACTGACAAGGCTGACTCCCTGCTGGAGAAGCCACGTGGAGACTCCTGCCAACACTGAGATGCTTACAACGTCACTGGATCCAAAGCATTTCTACCCACTGGCCTGTGATTGTCTTGCATTCGGCGTCATTACATGTGTTTTGTGAGTCAGAAGAGGAATTTATAGATTGGTATTGGACATTGGAGTTTCTATGGGCTTGGACTAGACTGGGTTGGGATGCTTTCTTAATGTGCAGTTACCCTTTATATAAAACACTCTCTTATCCATATATGAGTGTCTATGAATTTGTTTCTCTAGTCTACCCAGACTAACACACTCAGCCTATCCTCAATAAATCATCCATGTACAAGTTCCGAAGGAGCACAGTGAAGTGTTCTGGAATTTCCATTCTCCTCAAGATTATCCATAGTTATGATTCACACAGTCAAATGCCTTAGCGTAGGCAATAGAACTCAAGTAATCATCTTTCTGGTATTCTCTGCTTTCAGCCGAGATCCATCTGACATCAGCAATGACATCCCTTGTTCCACTTCCTCTTCTGAATCTGGCCTGAACCTTTGGCAGCTCCCTGCTAGTGCACTGCTGCAACCATCGTTGGGCGATCTTCAGAAACATTTTACTTGCATGCCCTCTCAGTGATACTATCCTATAGTTTGAACATTCTGTTGAATCACCTTTCTTCGAAATGAGTCGAAATACGGATCTCTTCCAGTCAGATGGCCACGCCGCTGTCTTCCACGTTTCCTGGCAGAGATGAGTGAGTGTTTCCAGTGCTTCATCAGCTTGTGGAAACATTTCAGTGGGCATTCCATCACTCTCTGGGGCCTTGGTTTTGGCTGATGCTTTCAGTGCAGCTTGGACTTCCTTTAGAACCGCTGGTTCTTGCTCATATGCTACCCCCTGAAATGGCTGAATGTCAACTAGTTTTTTGGTACAATGACCCTGTGTATTCTTTCCATCTTCTTTTGCTATGGAACTTCTACATGGATCAAGAGGCAGTTGTGAGAACAGACCAAGGGAATACTGCATGGTTTAAAACCAGGAAAGGTAGGCATCCAGGTTGTATCCTCTCACCATACTTGTTCAATCTGTATGTTGAGCAAATCATCAGAGAAGGTGGATTATAAGAAGAATGCATTCTCAGAATTGGAGAAAGGCCTAGGAACAACCTTCCATATTCAGATGACATAGCTTTGCTTGCTGAAGGTGAGGAGGTCTTGAAGTACATGCCAATGAAGATGAAGGATTGTAGCCTTCAGGATGGATTATAATCCGATGTAAAGAAGACCAAGATCTTCACCACTGGACCACATGGAGAAAAGATTGACGTTTCCAAGGATTTCATCTTGCCTGAATCCACAACCAATGCTCATGGAAGCAGCAGTCAAGAGATTAAAAGATGAATTGCATTAGGTAGTTCTGTTGTATAAGACCTCTTCAGAAAAAAAAAAAAAAAAGACCTCTTCAGAGTATTGAAAAGTAAGGGGGCTACTTTGGGGACTAAGGTATACCTGACTCAAGCGTCATGTGCATGTGAAAGTTGAACACTGTGCATGTGAAAGTTGGACATCGAGTAAGGAAGACTGAGGAATTGATGCGTTTACATTGTGGTGCTGGGAAGAACATTGAAAGCATCGTGGACTGCTAAAAGAGCAAACTCATCTGCCGTGGAAGAAGTATGATCAGAGTGCTTCTCGGAGGCAAGGCTGGGGAGACTTCGTCTTACATACTTTGGACATACTGTCAAGAGAGACTGGTCCCTGAAGAAGGACATCCTGTTTGGTAAAGTTGAAGCACAGCATAAAAGATGAAGGCTCTCAGCCAGATGGGTTGACCCAGTGGGCTTAAGCATAGGAACAATTGTCAGGCCGGCTCAGGACCAGGCAGTGTTTCCTTCTGTCAGGCAGAAGGTCGCTATGGAAGGAAACCAATTCAAAGGCACCAAACACAGCAACACCCTAAATAAAGTCTCCCTCGGCTCACCTGCCCCAGATCCCCGCCTCCTTCTTGGCCAGGTTGATCGCATTTAATCCACCCTGTATCCAGGACCTGACCTCCTGTTTACTTCTCAACCCGTGGTAGTTTGGCCACGGTGATCGTCACCTAGGGCAGAAATCGCTACGCAATAGACTTTCTACAACATAAGTCCGGCAGCAAGCTCTTTTCCCAACTGTCTAGCACCCCGGGGGCTCGTCCTCAACTCCAGATTCATGTCCATCTGAGATCTGGCCATGAAAACTTGCACGCACCCACACATCTTTGTGTGGCATACATTTCCCCCTCTTGGATAAAGATCTAAAAGTAGAATCGCCGGGTCATCGGTAGGATGTGTGCATTTAATTTTTAAGAAATGAAACAATTTTCCAAAATGATTCTACCCCCTTTCCTACCTCCAGCAATGCATGTGGGTTCCATTTTCTCTGTGTCCCAGCCAACACTTGGAATGACCAGCCTTTTCTTTGATCCACCCTAGGGAAAATAAAGTCACATCTCATTGTTTTGTTCTGCTTTCCCCTAATGACTAATGACCCGATGCCCCCTTTCCCCAGTGGGTAAGTTCCTTTCTTTTTTTTTTTTTAATCAATTTATTGGGGCTCATAAAATTCATCACAATACATAGATCAATTGTGTAGAGCACATCTCTACATTTGTTGCCCTCATCATTCCCAAAATTCGCTTGCCTCTTGGGTTCCCGGAATCAGCTCATTTTCCTCCCCCCCCTTCCTCTGCCCCCCTCCCCCATGCACCCTTGA
>NW_022103906.1:97057862-97062040 GCF_000313985.2 Echinops telfairi | reverse complement strand
GTTCCCTTCAACACCTCGTGTTCGCACAGGCTCGTGTGCTTCTTCTCTGTGGACTTTGTTGTTTCCAAGCTAGATGGCCGCTTGTTTGCCTACAAGCCTTTAAGATCCCAGACGCTATATCTTTTGATAGCCAGGCACCATCGGCTTTCTTCACCACATTTTCTTATGCACACATAAAGGGTAAGTTCCTTTCTTTTCCTAATTTGTCAAAGTTTTTTTTTATCATGGATGCATGTTAAATTTTGTCAAATATCTGCCCCTATTGACATGATCATGTGACTTGTATTCTTTTTAAATCATTTTATTGGGGACTCATACAACTCTTATCACAATCCATACATGCATCTATTGTGTCAAGCACATTTGTACATTTGTTGCCATCATCATTTTCAATATATTTTCTTTCTACTTGAGCCCTTGGTATCAGTTCCTAATTTTTTCCCTTCATCCCTCCCCCGTGAACCCCTTCATAATTTATAAATTATTATTTTTTCATGTCTCACACTGACTGATGTCTCCCTTCACCCACTTTTCTGTTGTCCTTCCCCCTGGGAGGGGGTTATATGAAGATCATTGTGATCGGTTCCCTCTTTCTCCCTCCACCTTCCCCTTACCCTCCTGGTATTGCTATTCACAATATGGGTCCTGAGCGGTTTATCTGTCCTGGATTCCCTGGGTTTCCAGCTCTTATCTGTACCCAGGTATATGCTCTAGTCCAGCTGGATTTGCAAGGTAGAATTGGGGTCATGATCGTGGTGGTGGTCAGTGGGGGAGGAAACACTAAAGAACTAGAGGAAAGTTGTATGTTTCAATGGTGCTACACTGCACCCTGACTGGCTCGTCTCTTCCTTATGACCATTCTGTAAGAGGATGTCCAATTATCCGCAGATGGGCTTTGGGTCTCCACTCTACTCTGGCTAAGACTTTTAATACAACAAATACTCTTATCTTATTCTTGATTCAAGGGGGAAACTTGAAAACTTTCTCTATTCAGTATAATATTAGTTTTTCTCTTTTCACATATGCCCTAAATTATACTAATGAGCTTCTTGTCTAATCTTTTTGAGGATTTTCATCCAGAAAACCTGTTGGATTTAGTTTATTAAATGCATTTTCTTCATCTATAGCAGTGGCTCTCAACCTTCCTAATGCCACAACCCTTTAATACAGTTCCTCATGTTTTGGTGACCCCGTATATGTGTGCATATCTGCATGTGGCCGGACCTGCCTGGAGACAGATAGCAGAGTGGTGTCTCAGTTACTAAGACCATTGGAAATATGGTCTGAGGGGACCCCTGTGATAGGGTCATTGACCCCCAAAGGGGTCGTGACCCACAGGTTGAGAACCGCTGATCTAGAGAGAGACTCATACCTTTCCCCACTTTTGTTCTACTAATGTAATATATGAGGTTGATTGATTTTCTAACAGACCCATCCTTGTGTTCCTGGGATAAACTCCACTTGGCCATTGAGTATAATTCTTTTGATAGGTTGTTGAATTCTGTTCAGTAGCATTTTTGAGGGTCCCATCATCTTTATAAAGGAGACTGCTCTGTGGCTTGCTCTTCTTGTAGTGTCTTCTCTTGTTCTCGCATTAGGGTTAGGGTTGCTTTACAGAATGAACTCAGGGCATCCCTTCCTTCTCTGTCTTTTGAAAGAGTTCAGACAAGATTGGCATCAATTTTTCTATAAATTCTTGACACAATTTCCTGTGAGGGCATCGGGTTCATGTCTTTCTGTTGTTTGTTGTTGGGAGATTTTTGATCAATGACTCAATCTTTTCATTTCTTAAGAGACTGCTGGGATTTTTTAGTTTCCTCTTGAGTCAGTGTTATGGATTGAATCCCCCCCCACCCCAATATAAGTATTGTAAATCCTAATATTATGCCTGATGGTTTGGGGACCACTTGAAAACGGGTTTTCTTTGTTATATGAATGAGGCAGGATTCCTGATGAGTTCATCTCTTTTGGAAGGCAGTAAACAGAGATGCCAAGGCCCATGCAGATGGCGCTGGAGCAGAAGCTCAAAAAGACAAGGCGTTTTCTCCAGAGATAACACAAGAGAACACTTCCCTCCTCTACTTGGGGAAAATAAATTTCTGTTCATTAAAGCATCCACTTGTGGTATTTCTGCTATAGCAATGGTAGATAACGAAGACAGTCAGTTTGGTTAAATTGTATGCTTCTAAGAATTTGTTCATTTCATTTAGGTATCCACTTTGTTGCCAGATTGCTGTTCATAATATTCTGTCCTAACTCTTTTTTTTTGTTTGTTTTTCTATTGGGCACTTGGGAGGCTGGTTCTTTGGAGAAGTAAAACCAGTAACGCTCGTACGTGTGTGTCTATTGATGAGGGTTATGTTAAGAAACGGCATACACAGGCGTAGCTAAGTCCAGTTGGCTCCAGTCCATTGGTCAGGTGTAAGCTGGAGCCTTCTGATTCATGTGGCGGTCGGAGCGGATGAACAGGAATCTGGAAGATGCGAGCAGAAGGCCCACGGACTGGTGGAAGACAAGCTGAACCAGAAGTCCACTGGCTGACTTCAAGGTTGGCACCCCGCTGATGGCAGGCAAGATAAAAAAGGAGATCTATGAACCGGATGTGGAACCCAGAATCGATAGAAGACAAAGGGACGAGAGAGAGTCAATTTTGTCCAGGGTCCCTCTGGGACAGATGGCCACGTCTCCAGTGAGGGCTCGTGTGGCTGCCTCCCTGCTTCACGCGGTCCTTGGAGTTGCTGTCATGGCTTATGTTCATTTCTTCTTTTGTGTATTTGTATGTTTTGTCAGTTTAGATAAAATTTTGTCAATTTTATTAAACTCCTTGAAGACTCAGCCCCTGATTTTGTTGTTTCTCACCACTGTTTTTCTGTTTTCAATTTTATTCATCCCTCCTCTGGTCCGTATGTCCTTTCTTCTGGTAAGTTTAGGCTTAGTTAGTGTGCTTTTCTCTTTTTAGCTCCTGAAGTTTTTAAGTTGTGATTTGAGATATTTCTTCTTTTCCATGAAGGCACTTATTGCTCTAAGTTTCCTTCTGAGTATACTGCGCTCACTACCTCCCTTGCATTTTGGTATGTTGTACTTTAGTGTTTGTTTGTTTTTTAAAACATTTTATTTGGGGCTCATACGACTCTTATCCCAATCCATTGATCCATCCGTTGTGTCAAGCACATTTGTATTTGTTGCCCTCATCATTCTCAAAACATTTGCTTTCTACTCGAGCCCTTGGTATCAGCTCCTCATTTCCCCCCCTCCCTTCCTGCTCCCTGCTCCCTCCTGAACCCTTGATAATTTATAAATTAGTATTATTTTGTCATATCTCATACTGTCCGACGTCTCACTTCACCCGCCTTTCTGTTGTCCGTCCCCCAGGAAGGAGATTATATGTAGATCCTTATAATCAGTTTCCCCTTTCCACCCCACCCTTCCTCCACCCTCCCAGTATCGCCACTCTCACCTCTGGTCCTGAAGGGATCACTTGCCCTGGATTCCCTGTGTTTCCAGTTCCCATCTGTACCAGTGGACATGCTCTGGTCTAGCCGGATTTGTAAGGTAGAATTTGGATCATGATAGTGGGTGGGAGGAAGCATTTAGGAACTAGAGGAAAGTTGTATGTTTCATCGTTACTACACTGCACCCTGACTGGCTCGTCTCCTCCCCACGACCCTTCTGTAAAGAGATGTCCAGTTGCCTACAGATGGGCTTTGGGACCCCAATCTGAACTTCCCCTCATTCACAATGATAAGATTTTTTTGTTCTTTGATTAAGACTAATTGGTTTATAGTGTTATTCAGGCCATCAATTTACTTGTTGATTTTTCAACATCAGTGTTTCCCAAAGTGGGTGATATTACCCGGAGGTGGGAGGGGGTGCTGGAATCCAGGGAGGCTGTCAGATTAGACAGTCTTTAGTACTTTCAACATTCTTCACCAACATCATAGTGCAAATGCATCCGTCTCCTTCCCTCCTCCTTATTCCCTGGCTCACTTTCCCATGCATATGAAACAACTGGATCAATGGCTTTGGGTCAAGGGTAGCTTTGTCCTCAAAGCAACATGCTTACTTTCTAACACGTCAAAGAAGTGTCGAGGATTAACCCAATGCAATGAGTCCTTTGCTCTCTTGACTAGTGCTCCATGAATACTCACTTGACTAGTGCTCCATGAATACTCACTTGA
>NW_022103906.1:97048073-97057762 GCF_000313985.2 Echinops telfairi | reverse complement strand
GCTCCATGAATACTCACTTGAATAGTGCTCCATGAATACTCACTTGACTAGTGCTCCATGAATACTCATTGTGGATCCAATCAAGATGAGATCCTTGACAACTTCTATCTTCTCCCCACTTATCATAATGGTCCTATGGGTCCAATGTGAGACTTGTGTTTTCTTTACACTGAGTTGTAATCCACTTTGAAGGCTGCAATCCTTGGTCTTCATCAGCAAGTGTTTCAAGTCCTCCTCACTTTCAGCAAGCACGGTTGTGTCACCTGCACACTGCAGGCTGTTAATAAGCCTCCCTCCCGCCCTGAGAGTGCATTCTTCTCCTTACAACCCAGCTTCTCTGATGATCTTCTCAGAATGTAGGTTGAATTAGTGTGGTGACATAATACAGCCCTGATACAACCCTTTCTTGGTTTTACATACAATTTCTTGTTCTGTTCATACAATTGTCTCTTGATCCATATACAGATTCCGAATGAGTACAATTAAATGTTGTGGAATTCCCAATCTTCTCAAGACTATCCATGGTTTGTTTTAGTCCACACAGTTGAAAGCCTTTGCACAGTCAATAAAACACAAATAAACATCTTTCTGATAGTCTCTGTTTTCAGCCAAGACCGATCTGACATCAACAATTACATCCTGTGTTCCATATCCTCTTCTCAACCTGGCCTGAACCTCTGGCAGCTCCCTGACATTGGACTGCTGCAACCATTGTTGATGATCTTCAGCAAAACTTTACTTGCGTCGGATATTAATGATATTGTTCTATAATCTGTGCATTCTGTTGGGTTACCTTTCTTTGCAATGTGTTTAAATATGGATCTCTTCCAGTCAGTTGGCCAAGTAGTTGTCTTCCAAATGTCTTGGCATAGATGAGTGAGTGCTTCCAATGCTTTATCAGCTCATTGCAATATTTCAGTCGATCAATTCCTAGAGCCTTGTTTTTGGTGAATGCCTTCAGTGCCGCTTGGACTTCTTTTAGTGCCATTACTTATCGATCATGTGTTACTTCTTAAAATGGTTGGATGCTGACCAATTCTTTTTGGGTCAGTGACTATGTATTTTTTCCATCTTCTCTTGATGCTTCCTGCATAATTCAATATTTTGCCCATAGAATCTTTCAACATTGAAACTCAAGGCTTGACTTTTTTCTTTAATTCTTTCAGCTTAAGATACGCTGTGCTTTTCTTACTTGGTCTTTGTACATTTCGTTATACTTTGTCTTTTCAAGCTGCCCTTTGACATTTTCTTTTCAGTTCTTTGACTTCATTGTTTCTTCCATTTGCCTCAACGACTCGACAATTAGAGTAAGCTTCAGAATCTCTTCTGACATCCACTTTGATCTTGTCTTTCTTTCCTTTATTTATTTATTTTTAGTTAAAAATTTTTTCTTTCTTTCCTTTTTAATAACTTTTGGCTTTTGTCGTGTATGATGGTACTGATGCTCATCAAGTCTACTATTAATATTTAATGTGTCAAATCCATTCTTGGAAAGTTCTCAACATTCAGGTGGGATCGACTCAAGGTCACATTTTGGCTCTCACAGACGTGCTTCAACCTGAGTTTCCATAAGGGCACTGGATGGTCTCTTCCACAGTTGTCCCCTTACCTAGTTTTAACAGCTGCTATTGAGCTTCCCCAGCATCTCCTCCCAGAGATGGAGTCAATCTGATTTCTGGGTATTCTATCTGGAGAAGTCCATGTGTGTAGACACCATTTGAGTTATTAAAAAAGGGGCATAGCTATATATCAGTCATCGGCCTTGCAAAATTCTATCATGTGTTCTCTGGCTTTGTTTCTATCAACAAGGTTATATTTTCTAACGACGGTTCCTTCCTTTTGGTTTTCAACGTTTGCATTCCAATAGCCAATAGTTATCAATGCATCGTGATTGTATGTTTGATCAATTCAGACTGAAGATGTTGATGACCTTCTTCAATTTCTGCATCACTAGTTGTAGTGATCGGTGGGTATAGTTGAATGATATCTGTATTAAGTGTGTTTCCTTGCATGTGGATAGAGAGTATCTTGGCACAGACAACAGAGATCTTGAGATATCCTTTCGATGATGAATAAAGTGCCGTTCCTCTGGAGGCCGTCATCCCCACGTCATAAACCACATGCCTTTGATTCACAATGGCCAGTGCAAGTCCGTGCAGCTCGCCAACCAGAGGATAGGACCGTCAAGTTTTCCATTTCAGCTTTGATGACTTCCAGTGTTCCTGGAGTTATTCTTCAACATTCCAAGTTCCAACTACCAATAGATGTTTGGAGCGGTTTCCTTTCATTTGGCATCATGGGCCATGAACAAATGAAGGTCCTGAGGACTTCACTCCCAAAGGCTTTAGTCGACTTTTGTCATTACGGCCGACTCTACTTTGAGAAGGCAGCTCTTCCTCGGGCACATTTTAGTGCCTTGTGACCTGAGGGATTCATCTTCTGGCACCAGCTCTGAAAATGGTATGCTCCTGTTCATGAGGTTTTCCATATCTGACAGGGCTCCGCTTCAATCCACAATTGCTCTGAAGTGGACAGCCTAGTCCTTCTTCAAAATCTGTTCTTAGTCTGGAAGCTCTGCTGAAGCATGTCCACTTTGGGTGACCCTGCTGGCATTTGAAATACCAGTGACATAGCTTCCAGCACCACAAGCCACCACAGCATGACACGCTGACAGACAAGCGCTGAACTCTGCAAGGCAGATACCATTATGGTCCCCATTTCACAGATAATCAAGCTAGACTCAGAGAAGCTAGGCAATGTACCCGCAGTCACAACTAGCCCCATGTTAGTGCTGTCTAATGCCCTTACCTCCATATAGCCCCCTTGCATCATTTAAACCACTGGTGATCTGAGGCTGTCCCCTGGGCCTTGGATAGCTGGACAGCAGAGAGATCACTGGGGAGGAAACCCCAGTCCCCTGAGCGCCCTGTGGTTAGATGCCAGGCCATTGTGCACAACAAGGAAATGCCACACTCCTCATAATGGTTCTGGAAAGAGCAGGAGGCAGAAGGTGCCAAGGCAAGACAGGGCCCGCCAGCTGTTTGGAAGAGGCAGCATTGAGCTACAGTCATGATGCATCACTGGCTGGGGCCGGGGCCAGGGGCGTTGCTCAATGTGTTTGGGTGGGTGACAGGCAGCAGGTGTGTGGGCTGTGATGTAACAGAGCTGCTGTGCTGCTGGGTGGCGGGGCGACTGACTAACTTTCCTCTGCCAACAGCTCCTAATCTCCTCGATGGCAGGGGGCAGGCGTGGCGGCACTCCCATTGCCCACACAGCCTGCCAGACAGGGAAAGTCAACACAGCTACTCATCGCCATCGCATGAAGCTCTTGCTTAGGACAGGCTGGGCGGCGTTCCACCTTGGACCCCAGGGATTGACTAAGACAGCCCTGGCACAGAGCGGTGCGTGGGAGGAGCAAGGCAGGCACGACAGACTCAAATAGCAGGGTTTCTGTGGTGGAACGTTGTCTTCTTTTCTTTTACCTCTGTGTGCACAGGAAGCAATCAGTTATTGAATTCCTTCGAGTCCTGAGGGGGTAGTGGGTTACATGTTGGGCCGCTCACCACAAAGTGGGCAGTTCAAAACCACCCGCTATGTTTCCAGAGAAAGATGAGGCTTTCTATGGAAAAGAAGTTTCACCAGGGAGGAGACACATATGGCCAATAAACATATGAGAAAAGGCTCCCGATCATTAGCCAACAGAGAAACGCAAATCAAAACAACCATGAGGTACCATCTAACACCTTTGAGGCTAGCCCAAATCAGGAAAATCAGAGAGCAACAAATGTTGGAGGGGATGTGGCGAGACAGGAATTCTCCTACATTGCTGGTAGTCTTGTAGATATGTACAGCCGCTATGGAAAGCAATCTGGCGATATTTTAAAAAGATGGAAATTGATCTACCTTATGACCTAGCCATCCCTCTACTGGGCATATACCCAGAAGAGGTAAGAAAAAAGCCATATGCGCTCCGATGTGAATTGCAGCGCAATTCACAATCACAAAGAGTTGGAAACAACCTACATTTCCATGGCACGTACACACAACGGAGTCCTGTGTATCACTGAAAGCACTGATGAGCACAAGAAACACGTCTTTTCATGGGAAGAGTTGGAGGAAATGGTGCTGAGCGAAGTCAGCCAATCACAAAAGGAGAAGTGCAGCATGAGTCCCCTGAGGTCAGTGTCATCAGCACAATTACAGTGGAAGAGAAGCCACCTGTCTCACAACATTCAGGCTGAGATACAGGGAGTCGGGAGGGGGTTGGGCCAAACCCAGGAGGTACATGTTGGTCCAACACAAAAATGGGAAACCGAGGGAGGGGGAGGGAGTAAAGGGTGGGGGTTTGAAAATGAAATGATGACAGAGGGAGCAGGGCACTAATGCCCCCAGGGGGAGAGTACTGGTCTTGTCTCCACAGAATCGGGAGTGGGCATGCAGACCCTACTGTGATGCACCAAACCATCAGGACCGCGTGGCCACAATGAGGGAGCTACAGGGCTGACCCCCACCAGAGCCAAACTGACCCTCTCCCTGGAAGTGGGTGTGGTGGAGAGCGGAACTGAACCTACAGGTTGGGGAGAGGGGCCAGCGTGCCACACCCACACGGAGGCAGGCCGGGAGGGAGGAAGAGAAAGAGAGAGCCGGACTGGACCCCAAGCTGGCACCCCAGCCTCAGAGGATGATGTCCCTGTGGGGAGCTAATCGGACAGAGGGGGCTGGGTAACTGACAACAGCATGTGTCACACTGTCCCCTTACTGGATCAGACAGCGACAGAGGACATTTCTGGGGTCACATGGTGGGGAGATAGCGTGGTCTGAACCCCCCAAAACAGAGCGAATCAAGAAGGGAGCATACCAGACCAGCAGCTGGAGCGAGGCAGAGTTATGAATCCCCTGAGGAGCCCAAGGGGTGCTCCAGGACGGGAGGGATAGCTCCTGACAGTCTTGAAGGCCAGAGAACAGATCTGGGAATTTTGTATATTTCTTCTCTCTCTTAAAATTTTTTTTCTTATTTATTTGCTATTTTCATTTTAAAAAATCCGTTTGGGCTATGTCGCAGTTGGTGTACCTACCTATATAGGATAGGCACGGGAGGCATGCCCGAGGAGGGAGCAGCGGGACCAGCGGTCCCGGGGAGACCTGGAAGGTGAGGGTGGTGGGGAGGGGGCAGTGAGCAGGCTGTGCCATGGACAGGGGAACAACGGGGTGTTGGGGTCAATAACAAGGAGGAGATCCGAGGTGGGGCAGCCGGGGAGTGTGTCAGAGCAACAGCACACTAGCTAAGAGAAGGTACCATGAGGCGGACATAAGGGGAAAGTGACGGTGGGGCAGGAGGAAGGTAAAAGGAAACAGCGGAAGGAGCAAGGAATCAAAGCAGTGGACAGAGGTATAAACACAGCAGTGTACATATGTGAACACATTAATCCACCAAAATAGAGGTGTTGGCCCATGTACACATATTTATACAGCAGTACACTGAGGTAGGGGATGGACTTCAGGTCTCTGTTCATACCCTCCCTCAATATAAGAACTCTTTGTTCTAACCAATTGACAGTCTGAGATGTTCACCCTCCGGATACAATCCCTGAAGATAAAACGGGTGCATAAGCAAATGTGGTGAAGAAGGTAGATGGGGCCCAGCTACTAAAAGATTTAGCGTATGGGGTCTTAAAGGCTTGAATTTACACAAGCCACCATTCAGCAGTGAAGCAAAAAGTCCGCATGGAAGAAGCACACCACCGGTGCCATCATGAGGGGTAATAGGGACCGGGTAATAGGCATCCGCAGACGCATAACAAACAAAAACATATTGTAGAACGAGGGGGGCTGGAGAAGAGATCCAAAGCCCATCTGTAGACAGCGGAACAATCTCCCCAAAAAAGGGCCACAGGGAAGGGTGTAGTAAGACATCGATGAAACACACTATAGTCCTCTGGTTCCTTGAGGCTTCCTCACCCCGCCCCCCTACCATGACCCCAGTGCTGCTTCTCAATGCAGACTAGACGGGAACATGTACACAGGTATAGACAAGAGATGGGTGTTCATGACACAGAATCCAGGAACAGGAGTGGGAGTAGCGGTATCCGAAGGGCAGGGGGAAGAGGGAGAGAGGAAGGGAGAAAGGGAGAAACGGGGAACTGATCACAATAATCGACACATAACCATACACCCCTCTCCCAGGGGAAGAACAACAGAAAATGGGGGGAGACAGCAGTTGGTGTGAGAGATGAAAATAATAACCATGTGCAATCTATCAAGGGGTTATGAGGGTGGGGGGGAAGGGCGGGGAAAGGAGGAGCTGATACCAAGGGCTCAATAGAAAGCAAATGTCTAGAAAAGAATGAAGGCAACATATGTACAAACATGCCTGATTCAATCGATGTATGGATTGTAATAAGAGTTGTACGAGCCCCCAATAAAATGATTAAAAATACATAACTAAACGATGAGGCTTTCTGCTCTGTAAAGAATGACGGTCTCAGAAACCCACAGCGGGAGTTCTACCTTGTCCTAGTGGGTCGCTGTGAGTCGGAACCGGCTCAATAGCAGCGAGTCTCTTGAGACTGGGTATCCAGCACACCAGAAGGATTTTAAAATCGATCCTCTCACGAAAGCCGTATAGCAGCCCTGTCAGATGAGTGTTATCCGTGCGTATATTTCTGCACGCCTCCTAGGTAGCATCACTCTTACTATTCCTGCTTTACAGGTAAAGAAACTGAGGCTTCTAGGGGGGACTTGAAACACCCCACCCCCACCCCAAGAAGGTATCTATTCCTTCCACGTGCCTTGTGAAAATCAGAAGCAGGCACCTTCTGGGCAGGTGTAGTCACCCACCAGGGCATGGAACCCGACCACTGGAGTCTAGGGTAGAATTCACTTCCATTCCCCTCTTACTCAGCTGCCCCTACTGGCTCCTCTGAAGACCCCTCAGCCAGGACCTCCGGACCCCATTCACACAAATCCCCCCACCAGCAAGTGTCTCCTGGGATGAGCTCTCTTTTATCGACTCTTCGGCAGAGGCTGCACACTGAATAGATGGTTTGGGTCTTCAACAGGAAACTGGAACCACTCTTGTTGAACCATGAGCAAGTCCAGGGGGTTTGTGGGTCTGGAGCCAAGAGCCTGATGGGATGGAGGGACTGGGGGCTCAGGTCTTACGCCAGCCCAGGAGGAGGACGGGCTGTACAGCCCTCAACTTTCAGCCAAAGGCTTCAGTCAGCAGGCCACCAGCATAGAAAAGCTCTGGGGGGAGAGGTGCTGTCGGTTGTTCTAAACTCTCCCGAGGACGTATGGGTGAAAATTGCTAAAAACCAGAGCTGAGCATTCCCCAGCAGTTCAGAAGTGGAAAGAGGTTCTTGACATGTGAGATATTCAAGCCAGGACCAGTTAGCCACTTGTTCAAGTCAAGCCAGGGGACTTTGCAATGGCAGAACTCAAAGACTTTGATTTATTCCAAAAACCCAAACGCACTGCCATGCTGACTCATAGTGACCCGATAGGACAGGGTAGAATTGCCCCTGTGGGTTTCCGAGGCTGTAACTCTTTACCGGAGTAGAAAGCCCCATCTTTCTCCCACAGAGCAGCTGCTGGTTTTGAACTGCCCACCTTTCGGATCACAGCCCAAAACATGATTTATTGCCCCAGCCCATCGAATTCCCCCATTGAGCCATGAATATCAGAGTCCCTGACACACATCTGAGAAACACTGCATTCAGGACTCAGACACGCTGGGCTTGTGTCATGAGTGTCGCCGTGGCCGCCCGGCCTGTGAGAGAGGACAAAGGAAGGCTGGATTGGGCCACGTCTGCAGACACATCCATCCTGCTGAGGCGGAAGGAAGGACGCCCTCCTCGGGAGAGCCTCCACCTCAAGCCAACAACTGGACCAGCCCAGGTTTGTTTGCTGCTCCTGGGAAACCCCCTACAGTTTCCTAGCCAGCCACCCAGCTCGCCCCGCCCCTCCACAGGTCCCAGAAACAAGACTTGGGAGCCCAGTGGAAGGCAGGAGGCTGGGGCAGAAACCCAAGAACGTTGATCTACCAGCTTGTTAAAAGTTGGACGTGCTTCTGCACTGGCTGAGAGAGCGACTGCTGCCCTGGGCTCTTCCCACCATCTGCCTGCTCTAGTTCACTGCTTGGATCCCGATCCAGCCCAGCACCCACGGGCTCCATTTTGACCGGCAGTGCCACCCTGCTCAAAGCCAGCCTTTAGTCCAGGGGTCTGAATTCCAAGTGCTAGCTCTCACTCCTGACTCAGAGCGAGCCTACAGAACAGAGTAGAACAGCTCTGGTCTTTGAGACTAACTCTTGATGGTGGATGGGCCATTTTCTCTCCTGCAGAGCCGCTGGGGGGGTGGGTTCTAACTGCTGACCTTGTGGTTAGGAGCCCAGCACATAGCCCACTCCACTAGGAGGCCTCTGGGAGGACTGTTGTCGCTCCTCAGTGATAGTCGTGCAGAGTGGCCTCCCTCTTCCCCCATCTTGGTTTCTCCTCTGGTCTGCCTGGTTCATTTCTTTGATGTTTCAAAAGAGGGAGACTCAAGACACACCCACTAAGCCATATCTCATTAACATAACAAAGACAACCCATTCCCTAAAGGGACTGTCAATGTGGTCATTCACATGAGAGTTTACACCACACTTTTTGGAGGGGAGGGGGTAACACAATTGAATCCATGATACCACTTTTATTGTAAAGGGCGTTAACTTTTTGTGTTTCTTGGGTAGATTCTATGGGCAAAATATTGAATGATGCAGGAAGCATCAAAAGGGGGGTGGGGTACAGTGGTGGTGGTGGTGGGGTGGGTAAAAGGGAGACAAGGTCAAGGAGAAATTGATTGTGGTAGCAATTGTACGATTCTGCTTGATGTGATTGAACTATGTGATAAATGTATTAATGCCAATTAATAATAAATAAAGAGAAGAAGATGATGATGGAAGGAATACACAGAGTACTGTACAGAAAGAGCTATTTGATATCTCCCCATTTCAGGAGGTAACATGAGCAAGAACCATGGTGCTGCATCCATGAGCACTGAGCTTGGATCAAAGCAAGACAAATCCTTGACAATTCCGATCTTTTCTCCATTGATCATGTCGTTACCTATTGGTCCAGTTGTGAGGATTTTTGTTTTCTTTACATTGGGTTGTCATCCCTACTGGAGCCTGCAATCTTTGATCTTCATCAGCAAGTGCAATTCTTCCTTAATTTGAGCAAGCAAGGTTGTGGCGTCTGCTTATTGCAGGTTGTTAACAAACCTTCCTTTAACTCTGATATCGCATTTTTCTTCATAGATTCCAGCCTCTCTGATGATTTATTTGTCCAGCCTACACATTCAATAAGTGTGGTGAAAGGATGCAACCCTGTCCCACACCTTTCCTGATTTTAAACCATGCAGCATCCCCTTGTTCTGTTCACACAGTTCTCCCTTACCACGGTACCAGTTCTGCACAGTCACAACGAAGTGGTCTGGAATTTCCATTCACCTCAAGGCAAGCCATAGTTTATGAGGATCCTCACCACCTGATGCCTTTACATAGTCAGTAAAACACAAGTAGACATGTTTCTGTAGTCAATGAAACACAAGTGAACGTGCCTCTGTAGTCAGTAAAACACAAGTAAACATGTTTCTGTAGTCAATGAAACACAAGTGAATATGTTTCTGTAGTCAGTAAAACACAAGTGAAC
>NW_022103906.1:97032856-97045050 GCF_000313985.2 Echinops telfairi | reverse complement strand
AACACAAGTGAACGTGTTTCTGTAGTCAGTAAAACACAAGTGAACGTGTTTCTGTAGTCAGTAAAATATAAGTGAACGTGTTTCTGTAGTCAGTAAAACACAAGTGAACGTGTCTCTCTAGTCAATGAAACACAAGTAGATGTGTTTCTGGCATTCTCTACTCTGAGCTAAGACCCATCTGACATCAGCATTGAGCTCCCCTGATGCACTTCCTCTTTTGAATCTGGCCTGAATTTCTGGCAGCTCCCTGTCTTTGTACCACTGCAACTGTTGGTGGACAATCTTCAGTAAAATTTTACTGCATGCGATCTCAATGGCATTGTGTTGGCAAATCTGCTGCACAAGACCACTTTAAAATGTTGAAAAGCAAGGGTGTCACTCTGACGATTCAGGTCTGGCTGCACCAGGCCCTGGCATTTGCCATGGCCTCCTGTGCCTGTGAAAGTTGGACATGGAAAAAAGGAAGACCGAGGCAAAATGAGTGCATTTGAGCGACGGTGCCAGGGAAGAATATTGAAAGTGCTGGGGACTGCCAAAAGAGCAAACCGTATCTGTCTTAGAAGAAGAAAACCAGATGCTCCTTAGCGGCAAGGAGCAGACTGACTTCACGTGGTTGGACATGGCGTTGAAGAGAGACAAGCCATGGAGAAGGACAGCCTGCCTGGGAGAGTGAGGGGTCATGAACAAGTGGAAGGGCCTTGTGATGCTTAGGGGTTTTGTGCCAATACGGCTCTTGTAAGAATATATGGGTGGAGTTTAGCCTGTCAATCAGGTCGCCGCCTGATGACCTCTTTTGGAGATAGGACCTAGATAAATGGCTCTCTGGAGGCCACCCCCCCTCTCTCTTTGCCCTCACCTTCCTGCTGGAGAGCCACTCCGAGGCGTGCTTGGATCCTGTGATGTGACCACCACCATTGGATCCACCAAACTTTGCACGGACCGGCCTGTGGTCTTCCTGCATTCCGCATCATGGTTTGTGACTGCGTGACTCAGGAAAGGGACCGATGGACGGATGGACTTGATCTGGACTGGGCTGGGGCGTTTGTGTGATCGACAATTACGTCTTGATCTAAAGCTCTCTCTGACTCATGGATGAGTGCCACTGGATTTGCTTCTGTCATCAACCTGGCCTCACACAGCCCTTGAGGAGATGGACTGACGTGGTGGCAGCGACAGTGTGCTCAAGCAGAAGAACAACTGTGAGGACGGCATTTCACCCCCAAGTGCACAGGCCTACCATGAGTGAGGGACCCAGGCAGCAGCAGCCAAGAGCATCAGCACCGCTGTGAGTGAAAATGGAGATCCTGGAGTGTGAGGGGACAGAAGGGGTTTCCACCTGGTGACCCCACCCTCCTAAGACAGGGCTAGCTCAGAGCATCAGAGTTAAGTTCAAGGAATGGAGCCAGTTCTGGGGAAGGGCTGGGTTCTGGCTGCCTGCTTTCCTAACCATTTACTTTGGGAGGTAAACTTGTCCTTGGTTCCTGAGAGAGCACTTCTCAAGCTTGAGCGCTTTCCCAGTGGGCGAAGCATCTCTAACGAGGCCTCCCGCTCGGGTCTGGGGGTTCCCATTGATGAGCTTCATTACATGGTGTCAACCAAACCTCAGCAGACGGAGCTGACCCAATCAACCACGCCTCCATCACAGGACGCAGCAAAGGCTTTGGTCACAGCATCTCCAGGAGCTTCCTGGCTAGTGAACTGCATGGACGGACGCATGTGGGAGGACGCTGGGGACCCTCCCGGCCCTCGCCTCATGTGTCTCACTGGGTGTACCCTGTAGTCTGCAGTCAAACTGTAACACCGTCTGACAGTTGTAGGGCAGCTCTCTTGTGAGATCTGTGAGTTGTTCTAGAGAACTATTGAGCCCAAGGGAGCAGTGGGAGCCAGTGGGTCAGGGCGAGGAGCCACGGGACCTCAAGCTCGGAGCTGGCATCTGATGTGCTGGGCAGCCTTGGAAGTGTGGAGGGTCGCACCCTTCAACTTAACCTGGGTCCTATGGTTCGTGTCAGGAGACAAGGTAGTGCTGTCCACCTGGAAGCACACTGCATAGACGCGTGTCGGCGGATGTTTACATTCCGTGCCAGCGAAGGAGAGTTTGACTTTGCACACACGTGTGCCTCAGTTCCCCTCGTTGTAAGGCCAGGACCACCCTAGCAGCCCGTTGCATGTCTTATGGGCCTACAGAGGAACCTGTGATGAGATCATTTACATAAGGAGCTTAAGGGAGTGCCGAGCACAGTGCTCAATAAAAGCTAATTATTGCTGCCCAAGAGGCAGAAATCCAAGATATAAAAATTAAGCTGACTAGTCTGGAACATATTAAAGGTGAAATGTTAAATTAAAAAAAAAAAAAAAAAGCTAATTATTATTATTTGGCACGGATCCTGTTCCCTATTAGATGTTCAATGAACTCTCCCCTCCTTCCCAGCTCTGGGGACTCTCGAGCCTGGGAGGCTGCTGGGCCTGGATGGTGAGCACCCCATTAGTCAGATCCCTGACTGGAGACTACAGCCCACCTGGCCCCTCCCTCCCTCCAGGGCAGCAGTGTCTCAAGAGTCGCCCCAGACTTGGCAGCACCCCAGCTCCCCGGAAACCAAGCGCCGCCCTTCCTCCTTCCCTACTTTGTTGTTGTTGTCATCTAGGACAATAAAACAGAGGCCAAAAGGGATCTCCCCCGACGGTCACCACCTGCTCCTGTGGGCTCCTTCCTCTCCATCCCAACCACTCCCTTCTCCCTGAGTTTCTTTCTCCTCCGGCCCAAGGTAGAGCTCAGGCCCTTGGGAAGTGGGACCTGATTCGCCGTTCCTCTCCCTGGGCTCCACCGATGCAGGGGTTTCAAATCCAATCATTGTCCTTCTTGACAGGAGATGGGGGCTAGGAGCTGGAGCCTTGCTCAGGCCTGCTGACCCCTGATCGCTCAGTCTGAGCTCAAAGATCTGCCTGGGAGCAAGAAGTGGACTCCATGTCTTCCAACACCCCCTGACTGAGTGAGACCAGGCGTCTGGAAGCTGGAGACGGAGCAGTGACCAGAACTGGACAGATGGGGAAAACCCAGTCCTTGTGGCACCTGCCAGTGCCTTGAAATCCCTTGGAGGCTGGGTGGCCGCAGGGCAACAGGCCCAGCTGGGCAACTATGTCTTTGATGCCCTCCAAGAAGCACCCCTTCGAGTGCACTGTGGGGAGCCCCCAAGATGTTTGGGGGCTGCTGATGAACAAGGCAGCTCCTGGGCTGCCTGCCGCTCTGTATGGAGAGAGCAGGTGGCAGAGCCAGGCATGGGAAGGCCTTCCGATGTCAGGTTCTGAGTCTGCAGAGGATGCGCTGAGGAACTTGGACATCCCCAGGCCAGAACTCCTCTGCTCCCGCCAGCCCACCTGCCCCTGCGTGTGCTTCCTCATGTCCCCAAGTGTTGGGGAAGGCGACCTCTTCATAAGGCCCCTCCGCACCCTGCCCCTTCCGCCATATCTTTCCTCTTTCTATTCCTCTTCTCTTTCTTCTGAGCCCTCTTACACACACACACACACACACACACACACACACCAGCGGCCATCCAAGTGACCCCCCCCCCACTCGTGGAGTATGATGATGCTTTACAGGGTCTTCTCTCCTTTAAAAAACAAACAAACAAACCAACCAACCACTTTCTTGCAAATCGGGCAAGATCGACAGAGATCAGTTTTCCACTCAACGGCTCAGGTGCAGGTTCCATCTCACTAGTTGCACCCGGAAACCTCACTCCCCTCTTCTTCCTCAGCTTCCGTTTCTCCTTCCCTGTGAACCCTTCAGCACTTTGTCCTCAGGCAAACGCTGCCCTGTGGTTTGGCTTCAAGCTGGGTCGTGAGGTTCCATCAGTCTCTGCTGAGTGAGTAAGCCTGGTCTTTGTGATTCTTTGGAGTCTTGTCCGATATGGTCTCCCACTTCAGCTAGGAACTTCTGCAGGGCTCCTCTTCAGAGCAACTGGCAGTGGTGGCCGGGTACCATCTAGTTCTTCTGGTCTCTGGGTCCACTCCACAGGGTGTTCAGTGGCTGGTTTTTCAGTAGATCCTCAGGCCTTTCACGGGTACGTTGGGTGGGCTTACCCTCCAGTTAACCCTCACGCATATCAACTATTCGCCTATCCGGGGACTCTGCTCACAATTATGCCTGTTTCCCCCAACTTGTGAAGTCTCTTTTCCTTGGCTTTTCCTCTCTCAGACACTGACCCACCACCTCTGGCCTTGACACCCACCTGTACAATTCTCACTGGCCCCTCTTCACCTCTTTCTCCCTCTCGCTCTCAGCCATGTGGCCTCCAGGCCACCACTCCTCTGACATTATTCCTGCCCAAGCGTCCAGGTGGCCGAGCCTCCCAGAGCCTGCCGGGCCCTTCTCTCTGCTGGCCTGGCCACACGTGTCCTGTCCTCGCGTTCTCCTCTCTTGACTTTGCCGACACCGTCTTGTCCAGCTGACCTCGCTCTGCTCTGTCCACTTGGCCTCCTTTGCCGACACTGGCCCCTCTCCGCCACCCACCCCATAAGCATGGCTCTCCACACAGACCTCTGCTTTTCCTGCTGAGGCCATGGTTTCAAGGGAGATCTTTCCAAACCCCATTCCCAGGACCTTCTCCAAGGTCTAGACCCAGCGCTCCTCCACAGTAGTTACATGAATGTGGTGCACCCAAATCTATTGAAAGGAAGTGCCCATGACCCCCACCTTCCCCAGCCTCTGGTTCTCCCAGCTGCCGCACCCTCCTTCCCGCTCCATTTCCGACTGACCACCAAGTCCTGGGAGCCCTCTGTGGAATGACGGGGTCTGACTTTCTTCCATGGGTTCCAGCTCAGGCCCCTCCATTTCCTTTCTGAGAGTCCGTCTCCTCGCTGCCCTCATGATGACCTCCAGGGTGCAGACCCCTCTGAGATGCCTTATCTCAGCTCGGGAAATCCCAGCTCCTTGGCTGGCCTCTCCAGGCCTCTGCACCCCACCCCTGCCCTCTGCACCCTTACGTTCCTCACTTAAATATGCCCCTGTTTCTCAAAGCCTAATGCCCAATGCATCACCTTGTCCTTTGTGGTCCCCAGTCCCCCAGTGTCCTTCCATTGTGGGTGTCTGCTCCCACTGTTTCCCTTCCTGCTGAGGCTCCCGGACGTTGGCAGCCATGCCCAAGCCGACACCACGTCGCCAGCTGGGCTGCACACAGAGGCCACGCTGACTGGTGGGTCAGAGACTGGGCTGCAGATGGACACGGAGATCCCAGAGGAAACCAGGGGTTGAGCATCAGCGCAGAATCACACCCCTCACAATTAGGAGCCTGAGAACTTGGTCCAGCCTGCCCGAGGCGGCAGTTAGCATTCAGATTAATTAGTGAACTCTGTCAAGGGCTTTGAACATGAAACGCACTATATAAATGCTAAATATTATTATTAAAAAGTAAGAAGTTCTCTAATACGCCAGGCTGGAAAGCCCCTGGGCTAGTCTAAATAAAATGAACGAATGCAGAACATTAAGCAATTAAAATGGTGACATTTCAGGATTCACAGAAAAAGCTGAGCGGTCTGCAGGAGTGCCTTTGGAGCTGGGCCTTTGGGAATTCCTCTTCCCACGGCCGTCCGTGTCAGAGGTCTGGTTCCCACAGAGGAGGGGAGATGCGGTGGTCTGGCTCCTGGCTGGGTCCCGCTAGGGTGTCTGGGAAGAGTTGGCAGAATGAAGAAGAGCAGCTCCGGAAGGAGAGTAGGGTGCAGGGAGCATTCCCGGGGTGGAGCCTTGTTTAAGCTGTGTGGCCTCCGGCAAGCAGGTCCTTGCACTGGAACTTGGGCTTCCTCTGTGGCGAAATCCAAGAGCACAGCAGCTCGGGGTTGACAGTGCTCTCAGCCCTCCTTGTGGCCACAGACAGAGGACGGTAGAGCGGGGGACAGGGATGAGGTCACCAGACTAGCCCTCCACGCTGCCTTAGGACGCACGTGGTCTCTTTCAGTGTCAAGTTCTTTCCTTGTCTGCCCAATGGGGTTGGTAACACCCCTGTCATAGATTTGTGATTAAGAAGTGAAAGATAGATAGATAGATAGATAGATGATAGATAGATAGATAGGTGATAGATAGATAG
This sequence comes from Echinops telfairi, assembly GCF_000313985.2. Classification (NCBI taxonomy): domain Eukaryota; kingdom Metazoa; phylum Chordata; class Mammalia; order Afrosoricida; family Tenrecidae; genus Echinops; species Echinops telfairi. The sequence continues at coordinate 97,038,973 of NW_022103906.1, read as the reverse complement.
GTAGATAGATAGCTATAGAGAGGTAGAGAGAAATGACTTGCATGTTAACTCATGGTACAAAAAGTGAGTATGCTTGGTGGTCCCTCTGTTCCGGCTTGAAGCAGAGAAAGCACGTAGGATTTCTCCTTCCCTTGCTTGTCAGGACAGATCATTCAAATCCCAGCCTTCCACATAATGCATGCCATTGGGCTCCTCTTGCATCTGTGAAACACAGATTGAAATGCCCACCTCAGAGCGCCACTGTTCACAGGGCATCGACAAGAAGTGCTCACACCAGAGCGAGCCTCGAGGCGGGTGATGGCTTGCTGGTTGGACTGTCATCATGCGCCACCCCTGTGGAAAGCGATATGGCACGACCTCCAACAACTAGGAACAGAAATTCCATGTGACACAGCAAAGAAGGAGGCACACCTGTCTGTGCGATCCAAGGATTTTAAGTACTTAAATCCCAAACTGAGGAGAGAATGGTATTAGAGCTTAAAATCGGAGCACACAGTGTGCAGAAGGCTATGGATGACCGTGAGAGTTCAGCATCTGCACATGGATTAAGCCTCTGGTCACTCTCCTCTGACCGTTGACCAGGGATGTGACTAGCCTTGCTGTCAAGCAGAGTGCATTGGACAGTGGATTACCACAGGCATGGTTACATTAAAATCTAACACCTTACCATCTGTTCTCCCTTTTGACCCAGGTCAAAATTCATGTTAGGATATTTTATAGGGTCTGCTTCCCTTTTGATTGAGGTTTTCCCTCTGTTTTATTTTGTTACTGCTGTTGAACACTTGGCTGGATGTGAAATCCAGGATAGGTAAATCCATGGAGATAGTCATTGGATTCATAGTGTTTTAGGGTGGTTGCAGGGGAGGCTGGGGGGAAATGGGAGGTAATAAAAATGAGCATAAGAAAGAAGAAAATGCTTTAAAATTGATTGTGGTACGATTGCACAACTCTTCTAAAATGATTAAACCATTGATTGTCTGTTGTGAAAATTAAATGCCAATAAACTGTTAAAAAACAGGGAACAAAGAGTCACAACATGCCCAGACTGGGGCACACCATGTTCATCACAGCACGCTTTGCAATGGCCGGGAGTTGGAAACACCCTCCGCTCGTATCAGCAGAAGACGGGTGGACACTTTGGGGCATACAGACCACGGACTATATGCCTGGCTGAAAACAAGGACAAAATCGTCAAGAATTTCTTGGCAAGGCAGGAGCTAGAGATCATGCTGAGGAAATCAGCTCCTTCTTAACGGACAGATATGATACGAGGCCCCTGTCATCAGGGGTAAAAGAGCAGATCAAAGAGGGCAGATAAGGCCCTGGAAGAAAAAATTTGATTGGACTTATCCATCCAAGAAAGAGGTAGCACGGGCTCTGAGCAGGGTCAGATGGAAGAGGAGGTGGACTCCCAGACCCCAGGACCTCGGAAGAGCTCTTGGCCAGGGAACCCGGCCCCAGAGGGCCCCGTTCTCACACTGCTCTTTCCTCTGCGGTCTCCGCCTCACCAGTCCTGTCTCGCGAGGCCTTTCCGTTTCCGATTGCTGTGTTTGAACACATTTTGATTTTCCTCTCCCCGCAAACGTGTCTGAAACACCCCAAGGTGCAAGGGACCCACTCGGTTTTGGCAAAAAGGTGTGGTGATTAAATCACCCCTCCCTGCGCCAAGACCGCAAGAGGCTGGGCAGTCTGAGAGGAGGGCCCGTTCTTCCTCGCTTGCTGCCCATGGCTGTTCCAGTGTGCTGCCTGGCTTGGGCCTGCTGCCCAGCCCTGAGCTTGGGGTTTCACGTGTGGTTGTTTGGGGTTCTTGCTTCCTGGTAAGACCCCACTTCTGATGCATATCCGCGGCTTCTCCCACCTTTCCTCCCTGGTGGCCCAGCACACCACGCGGACTTCCCAGGCGGGTCCAGACTGAAGTGGCGTGGATTTCACGCCTCTCACATGACCGCTTCCTGTAAGGCAGGCTGCACAGGGGTGCACCTGAGAAGCTGAGAAGACAGGCTCAGCAAGGTGGCTGACCTGTATGTGGCCCCACGAGGCAAGCCCTGACCCTGGTAGAGCCCTGCCCTCCCCTGGACTGCCCACTCTGGTGACTCCTTGCCCAGCTGTCCCCGCAGGGTGGTCAGAGACCACTTCTGAAAGGCGTCCCAGGCTGGGCCTCTGGTCGCCACAGGACACAGATGGGAATCAGACCTCCTATCCCTGGCAGCTTGCTGACCAGCTATAGAATGACGGATCCCCAAACCTCCATCACAAGTGTCCTCCAGACCTGGACAAGCGCATCAAAGGGCTTCCTCTTAGTGGGACTTTAGGGAAATTGTATAAACGAAACATTTCTTTCTTTCTTTTTTTTAACAGGACTTCTCTTTGAAATGATCAAATGACGATCCCAGGATCTAAGGAACTGGAGGGCGATAGGGCCCTTAGGGAATCCTCTAATCCAGTCTCCCAGAGGCAGAAATGGGATATTTGTTGAAAATACACATTGCAGGGCCACACCAGAACACATTGCTGTTGATGCACCTCATGGCGACCCTACAGGATGGTGTGGAACGGGCTATGGCTGGTGCTGCAACCTGCAAAGTCAGCACCCCAGCACCCCAGCGGCTCCTCTGGAGAAAGACTTGGCTTTCATCTCCCGTAGAGGGGCAGTCTCTGAAACCCGCAGGGGCCATTCTGCTATGCCCGACAGGGCTGCCCTTTGGTCCCGCGGGGCTCCCAGGCCTGGGATCCTCCAGGGCAGCAGACTGTCATGTCTTTCTCCCACGTGCATCTCACGGGTTCAGACTGCCCACCTTTCGGGGAGCAGCCACGCTTTTCAACCACGGCACCACCAGGGCTCCTCGGGTCACACCAGCGCCCTTTAAATCAGAATCCGGCCCAGTCCCAGAAAGCGTTCCCACCAGCCCGTGAGAGCAGAAATTGGTACAACCTTTCTGAAAAAGAACAGGAGTGGGGGTCGGTGGGGATGTCGGGGAGGTGGGGGGGCTTGTTACGCGCATTGACAAGAAACCAACTTTTCAGAGAAACACTCCTAAGGACATGATTAGATTAATGCACAAATATGCCCATCAAAAGTAAAAATGCCTGTGCTTCCAAAGGCCCCCTTAAGAAAATGAAAGGGCCAGCCCCAGGCTGGGGGAATATCTTTGTAAATCACGTGGCTGATACAGGGCCTCAGCCCAGACTCTGTGACCGGCCTTATATCCGAATGATAAGACAACCCCATTAAACGTGACGGGAGTCTGGGAATAGATATTTGACTAAAGGAGATATACAAATGACTAACGGACATGCATTAGATGCCCAGCATCATTAGTCATTAGGGAAATGTAAATGAAAACCACAGAGAGGGAGCGAGCACCTCACATCCACTAGAATGGCTCACATCAGAGAGGCTGACAGCTCGGGGGCCCAGAAAACAAGAGACTGGGACCCCGGGCCCCAGGCTGGGGGGAGAGAGGAGCAGCATATGGTGGGCGTCGGACAGACATCATTCACTCACTGCCCTCACATGGCTAGAAAGCTGGGGCAGAACTGCTGAGACAGGAAGCAGAATATCAGTTGCCTGGGGCTTGACCACAGAGCGTGGGCCTGAGGGATGGAAACATGGGATCGTTGTGAAGGTCGTGCACCTCAGCCACTGTACTAAATGTCACTTCACCACACCCACGCACAGGTGAATTTATTGTTTGTAAACGATTCCTCAATAAGACAGGATGCATGCATGCATCAAATATTTGTTGGTTTTTTTTAATGGACTGGAAGAGACCTCGTGTGCTGCAAGCAGTTGAGCTTAGGAGGTTCAAAACCACCCAGAGGCACCTTGAGGGATTCTACTTTCCAAAGAGGTCAAAGTCATGGGCAACCCTAAAATAATGGAATGAATGAGAACGCCAAAGATGGGGCAGACTGGCAGAATACGTGGCAGGGTGGTCATTTTGAGGGTCTCTGCATACGCAGTAAGCTCACAAACGATTTCTATTTTCCTGTTCTATTAGTTTGTTTATTTTCACAACAGTAAACAGCAAGTCTACAGAACGTGTGTGTGTTTCACACCGGTGTGTGGCAGGACGCTGTACACTTGTATGTTCGCTTGCTTTGGTGAGAGAATATGAAAGTTGCCAGTGCTTCTCTTACAGGAACAGCAAAGCACCCCGAGGCCTGGGCAGCCACCCGGCAGAGCTCCGTGCTCTGCACGGGGAAGAGTAAGGGGCATCCACCGTGCTGACACAGCCCATCTGCACAGGCAGGAGTTGGGCGATGGGCAAACCCATGAGAGACAGGCTTGGGAGACCTTTCCTGCTCTGATGATCTGCTCCCAGTCCAGCCCAGGCACCCACGTGACAGAGGCCCAGGTGAGCGCTGGGCCATGTGGGTCCCCGGTGCTTGTCCACATCCCCGCAGGGACACGCTGTGATGGCACCAGAGCACGGGGCCCTGGGGCACCCAGCTTCTCTGCTCCTCAACAACTGGAGGCTTCGCCACCTTGTCTCCGCGGCTGAGGCTCTTGGGCGGTTGGACACGAGTAGCTTGGAGACTCAATGCGAGACGTGGCTGGGGAAGAGGGTTCTACCGGTAACGTAGAGAAGCATGTGGGTTCCTTTCCAGACCAACAAAACCCTTCCTTTGGTGTGGCTCACCTGCACCTTTCTGAGGCCCACATCCTGCGCCCTACCCACCTACCAACCCAATGACTGCCTGGAAAAGATCTAGGTGTGTCCCCCACGACTCAGGATGGGCTAGAGAAGAGACTCTACCGGGAGGCCGCAGCAAAAGTCCTCCACGTTAGTGCTGAATACCACGTTGTTGCCTTCCACAAAGCGGCACACGCTCTCAGAGATTAAGTGAACCCACTTTCTCCCAACAGACACCTAGAGACCCACCTCTCTGCTCCCCCAGAGGGGCTCTTCTGAGACCTCTGCCTGGTTTTCAGTTCTCACTTCAGTCCTTGCCCTTTAAAAAGGGGGGAACCACGTCTACTCCCCGGCTCACAGTAAGGATGGTGAGTGACAGATACAAGGGTCTTTCCCCTTGGCTCTCCCCTCCTCCATCTGCGCCCCCACCGGTGTGTCTGTGTGTCTCTGGGTGGTGGTGACGGCTGCCACCAGGGGAGAAGCAGCCTTCTATCTGGTGGGAGGAGAGTAAGCCTGAGAACAGATGTTTCAGTGATGAATTCCACCCCGTCCCTTCCTGATGACCACGACACTGAGGGTTTCCCACGCCCTCACGCCTCTGAGCCTTCGTTTGCAGACCCCTGAAATGGACATGGTGTCCCTCTCCCAGAGGGGTGAGGACCCGCCAGTACAATGGCACCCAAGAGTGTGGGCGTCTCTTTGGAGCCTGGAGAGCTAGCAGCTCCCTGGGGTGCAGGGGTCAGGCCCACCTGTTGGAACAATACATAGAGAGAGCATGGGGCCTGGCCCACCTTCTTTGGAGAGTGACATCACCGTGGAGCTTCCTGGTGAAACATCAAAACGGCGACGTGGAAGGATGGCAGAGAAAGCCCAGCCCCTGAATCAACCCGGAGGTATCTGTGCTTTGGAGACTCCACAGGGGGTTGGGCCCATGACTCACCATGGGGAGCCTTTAACTTTTCCTAGTGACCCATCTAAATTTGCCCTTCACATGCCAGTGATTCACCATTTGCTGTCAAGGTTATGTAACTAAGGCTGTTTTGATGGGCCGGGGTGTCTCTCTGTCACCCCTGGGAAGCGTTGTGGAATCTCCTTTCTCACACACCCCGGCCTAGGCTATAATGAATGACTGTTGAAATACCATCCCTGAGAACGAAACCGCCCGCTGAGGCTGGACTCGGAGCCAAGAGACCAGGACCCAGGCCTGTCTTGGCCACCGGTTCCCACGGGCTGTGGTTCCCTGGCGTGGCCTCCGTGTGCTCATTTTAGAAGGAGACGTGGGACTGCAAGCAGCTGAGCGCTGGCATTTATGGGAGGTATAAGAGTCCGCTCCTCTCAAAGAGCTGGGAGGCAAAGGGCATTCATAGAGGTCTAGATAAAGACATGCACATATGCAAATATACTTATATATGAGGATGGGGAAATAGATCTATGTGCCTATATTTATAGGTTTAGTATTAAGGTAGCAGAAGGACATTGG